>NW_027186648.1:0-10358 GCF_028583685.1 Petaurus breviceps papuanus | reverse complement strand
AAAAATTTACAAAAAAATCAAACAATTACTAGCTAATAAGAATATAGGCAGGTCTTTAAATCATATGATAATTAGAACTATCATCCTAAACTGGTATTTAGAAGGGAGTCTTAATTTAGGATTACCAATCATGTCTATATTCTTATTTTGGAGAATAATCAAATGCATGTTCTAGTAGCACTTGATGACAGTCATCCTCTAGTGTTTGTTGATGTTCTGATGATCAAAGAATTATTGCTTTTGTTACTTGAAATTGGTGCTATTATGGGTATGGTAGAGGTCTAGAGTGCTCCTTATTAAAAATAGAATTGTACACAGGATTGTTCACTTAGGTTTTGAAGCAGGAGAAAAAGGACTTGTAAAAATGCAAGAATGATATGACAAATATCCCATTAAAATAAGTGGTATTGCAATAAAGATAATGTATAATAAAATTTTAGAAGATCTCTTAAGTCATAGCCAAAACCCCGTTTATTTTAGAAACTTGACCAAAACAAAAAAGAAAGAAGAGAAAGAAATGAACAAAGGAAAGAAAGAAGGAAGGAAGGAAGGGAGGGAGGGAGGGAGGGAGGAAGGAAGGAAGGGAGGAAGGAAGGGAGGAAGGAAGGAAAGAAGGAAGAAAAGAAGGAAAGAAGGAAGGAAGGAAGAAAAGAAAACCAAATCAAAATTAAATGAAATTCATAAAAAACAGTTTGGACTCACAGGCCCATAAATTTTATCAAAAAGTGATCTGATTTATCCTATCGAACCTGCTATCATGAATGTATTTGTTGGATTTAGCATTTAGTACTCCCTTTTCATTGGGGATCAGAACATGCCAGGTTTTTTTTTAATAAGTAACTTCAAAAATCCCTTAATCAATTATTTTATCATAGATATCAAGTCCTCCCTTAACCTTCACCATTCTTCATATTTTCTTTATATGAATCCTTTACATTGGACACTGGTTTTCCTGCTGATTCACCTTTAAAGAGACTAAATATAAAAAGCCACAGCATATACTATGATACCCAAATATCCTGTTAATTATTTGATCATATCTGGCATGTAAAAGTTTAATAAAAGCATTGATTTTTTTTTTTTACTTGGAAGGAGGAAGGCAAGGCAATTGGGGTTAAGTGATTTGCCCAAGGTCACACACCTAGTATGTCAAGTGTCTGAGGCTGGATTTGAACCCAGGTCCTCCTGACTCCAGGGCTGGTGCTCTATTCACTGAACCATCTACCTAGCTGCCCCCAAAGCATTGATTATTTAAAGAAAACCCAGTTTTCTTTTAATATATCTGCCACTAAAGCAGGAAAGCTGCTTTGGGTACAAGTTTTCCTGAAGCAAATGATATTTTTTTAAACACAACTATTTTTGAAACTTAGTACTTTGTCATAACATGAGAAACTTATATAAGAGTATTAATAATAGCATAGTTATACTAAGAATTTAGTATCAGTTATAAAACTTCCATGGCACTTTTCCCCACTAATATAATTAAAGATACTCTACTATAGCCTTCTGATTCCTCAGGGAAAGGAATCATGGCTTCTCAAAGGCCATTCCTGCTGTGCATACATTTTGCTGGGTCCTCGTGGTTGTTGTTGCTGTTTGGCCACGTCCAACTCTTCATCACCCCATTTGGGGTTTTCTCGGATTTTCTTCTCCAGTTCATTTTACAGATGAGGAAACTAAGACAAATAGGGTTAAGTGACTTGCCTAGGGTCACACATGTCTGAGGCTAGATGTGAACACATGAAGATATGTCTTTCTGATTCCAAACCCAGTGTTCTGTCCACTGTGCCACCTAGCTGCTATTTGTTGGGTTCTGCCATGTGTTAAATGGCCCGGTGATAGACTCAGTAACCAGCATATCCAACTATGGAAAGACTCAATCTCTAAGAGATCAGGTGCAAAGTAATACTTTTTTCCTTGCATATTAGAAACTCAAGAAATCATTCACTAAGGATTATATGAAGGGAAAATGTGAAATCTCAGATCCTATGCAATTTTGTAATTTAGGAGTAAACTGTTACCTTCCAGTTAGGGGAAAAAACATTGACTTAGGCCTCCACTTGTCAGTCAAGCTGCACTTTTATTTCCTTCAAAAATATTCAAAACCCTTCAGTAAACATTTATTAGTTGCCGCATAACATGGGGGCTGCTAGGTAGTACAGTGAATAGAGTCCTGGGTCTGTGAGTCAGGAAGCCTCATCTTCCTGAGTTCATATCTGGCCTCAGACACTAGCTGTGTGATCCTAGGCAAGTCACTTAACCCTCAGTTTCCTCATCTGTAAAATGAGCTGGTGAAGGAAATGGCAAACTACTCCAGTATCTCTGCTCAGAAAACTCCAAATGGGGTCACAAAGAGTTGCACATGACTGAATAACACATGCAAGTATTCTTTTAGTGGCTGGAACAAAATACTTTAAGAATTTCTTTCTGAACACTATTATTTTACTTCTTGGAAAAGATGGAACACTATTATCATGTAGTAGTTTTAGTATTATAAGTTAACATGAGAAACTGACAATTTTTAAGGTTTCCTGCAAATTATTAACATGTGGCTTACCTGAAAAAATAAAAACCAATTTGGTATTGGTAGCATGGGAGAAAATACAAAAAAATCATTGAAGTTATTTGTCAATGTTTAACCACAAATCTGGGCAAGTTTTAGGTTTTTGACTTTGTTTGAATTTCTTTTTCCTCCCTTCAAAAATTTCCCATAATGCTTTCTTTTGCTATTTAATAACATATTAAAACAAATACTGTCTTAATTTATGATATAGTTTAAAAAAACTCAGATTACTGAGATCTTTAACAAGGGAGATTATTTCAAATAAACTGTATTTATTAGTAAAAATTAGTATTAGAAAAAAAATGTAACAAAAGATCTGGGAATATTGTGATAGTGGAGAAAGTTGTTTTTATTTATTCAATGATATTTTAAACATCTTTTCCTCCCCCAATAATAATGGATTTATAGTATCCCATTCCTCTCTGCCCCTCTCCCCAATGTTTATTGTTGCGTTTGAATAAGACAATAGTACAGACATCTGATTTTCATTTTTAATCCAAAACCTTCCTGAAATTAACCCTGGATCCTTTCATTGCAGCTCTTCTCTTTCTCTGGCATTGCCCCCCCCCCTTCTTCCTTTCCTTTGGATCTCCCTTTATATTCCTTTCTCCAAAATTTGAGCCTATTTTGCTTATGATTATTCCTTTGTCAATCAATGAATCAAAGGATAAACATTGACTGAGGGCCTACTATGTGCCAGGCAATGTGCTAAGTGCTGGGGACACAAAAAGAGGCAAAAGACAGTATCTGTCCTCAAGGACCTTACAATTTTATGGGGGAGACAACATGCAAACAAATATATACAAGACAATAGGAAATGATTAACTGAGGATAGAGACTATAATTAAGACAGGTTGGGAAAGGCTTTCTATAAAAAAAAAAAGGGGGGGGGATTTTTAAAGGAAACTAGGGAGGTCAGTAACTGGAATTGAGGAGGAAGAGTGGTCCAGGCATAGGAAAAAATCCAGAGAAAAAAACGACCCCTTCTAATCCTATCATCCCTCGTAGACACCTCTCCACCCCTCCCTCATCTCTTTCCCCTCTTATTTCCTTTTGAGTTTACCAAAATGTGTGTGTGTGTGTTTGTGTGTGATTGTGTTCAATTTTCCTTGATCCAGTTCATATGAAAATGAAGTTGGTGGGATGCTCTTCTCCCCACCCCTCCTTTCTTTTAAACTATATATTCTTTATTTTCTGTACTTCTATTATGCAATAGTTATTTCTTCCTACTTCTTCCACCTTCCATTTTTGTCTTCTAAGAAAGACCTTTAAAACAGAACAAAGCCACCTCTGTCCTCTGCTATGTTTTACATTTCTGTGACCCTTAAAAATATTAGGGTTCTGAGAAGAATTTGTTTCTTATCCCCTATTAACATGCAGAAAATTCATCCTCACATATTAAAGGGAATGACCAACTAATAAAAGAGAAAAATATATGAGGATGGCTCTTTAGGAAAGGGAGTCATACATGGGAAAGGAAATTTGGGTGATGTAAAAACAGAACATATTAATGAAATTTTATTGCAAAAATAGCATTGGAAATTTTCTGTCCAAGATTTCCTATTCTGTATGGTTAGTTGGCTGATTAACAAGAATGTATTGATTACCTATCATTTGCAAATCACTATTCAAACTGGGATGGGGATGTGTGGCTATAGAAGATATGGAAACTGACCTTGAAGAACTTAGGTTTGTAGCACAAAACACCCATAGATGAAAAAAATGTGAACACAGTTAACGAAGAAACATGTAAACATATCCAATAGCACAGCACAGATGGAATTGATAGGGGTTAAGAAGATGCTGAACAAAGAAGTGATTGAATTGGCAAGGGCTGCTTATAGAGAGGTCAGTTTGTGGCTAGGTATAGATGTATTAAATGGTTTTAGAGGAGAGCATTAGAGGATAAAGACTGGCACGAATCAATAGAAAACAGCAGTTTGTTCTTGAATGAGCTGTGGTTTCTTCACTTTGGGGAACTCCCAGTGTGAGAACTCTTCCTCTATGCCTTATTAAGTCCTAAAGAATTGCCTGAGACCCATAAATGTTAAGTGACTTACCCAGGGTCACAGAGCCAGTAAGATCAGAATCAGGATTTGAATTCAGGCCTTCTTGAACTCTATCCACAATTCCACAAAATGAAGGGACAGTGTAGAAGATGATAATAATTAGGTAATTACTTCATCTCTGGTATAATGGGTATAACTCCACTGGACTTGGAGTTATGAAGGACTTGGTCTAGAATGCTGCCTCTCACATTTACCACCTGTCCAATGCTGGGCAAATCACCTAACCTCTGTCAGTTTGTGTTTCTTCACCTGTAAAATGGAATTAATAGCCACACCTCTCTCACAAAGTTGCAACAATCAAATGAGATAATGTATATAAAGTACTTCACAAACATTAAAGTACTAGATAAAAACCAGCTCTTATTATAAAGTGAACTGCTTCAGGTACCAAGTTGGCAGATGACAGTTCATTTGTTTATTAAGTTGAAGAATTTGACATTTGAAGATCCTCTTTTTACTAAATATCAAACAAATCCCTAGACCTACTAGGCCCACCAAAAAATTCCTGGTTTTCCATATATATATATATATATATATCACATATAAAAGAGATTATATATGCACATATAATAGGCTTTTATATGTGCATATGTATATAATAGATTACAATTTCTTTTGAAAAAGGTACAGAAAGCTTTTTTCTTTAAACATTGGCTATTTATCATTGTTGACCTTCTATACATCTTCTTTTTTTACTAGGTGGGGCCAGGGTGGGATTACTATCTGTTCCAAAAAGAAACACAGTCATTAAAAATAAGCATGATGGATGAAATGTACAACTACTGTACCCTTGAAAAATGTGTAAAAGATACTATCATTCTGTAGATGTGCATATTTATGAAGTAGCTCATAAAAAAATATTGGCAAGTTAACAAGGAATGTGGGTGGTGAATCTCTTTTAGGGGCAAGCTGTGATGGGGACTATGTGGTTATGAAACATAAGTTCCTTTTACCTAACATTAAAAATGTTGTATAGATTCAAGGAAAAAAAAATTAAATGTCTACAATCTTGTTGGACCTTAAGGATTTGGAGGACAGGACCTTTAAAAGTAACCAGTAAATGGTTTCTTCCATTTATAAACTCTTATGTATAACATTTAAATAGATGCTAAAATTTTATTAGTATTTGATCTAAGAAAAAAAGAAAACTAGTCAAGTACAAAACAGTACTTAGGGTCAAAAATGTTAGAAACTTGTACTTAAATTGGCCTTATACAATTAAGTGATATTTCTACTAAAGACCTATTTCTTGGCTTTTGTTATTTTGAAAAAAATGACTTTGTGTGTGTGTGTGTGTGTGTGTGTGTGTGTGTGTGTGTGTGTGTGTGTGTAAAATATTAGACATCTGGGGAGGAGTTGGAGAGGAAAGATGAGAAAATAATTTGGGTTATTTTTACTGGCATTCACAAACCTCTTAGAATTCTTTTGGTTTTTAAATTTATGATGTAGGCCAAGATATTTTCTCAAATGACTATGGATAGAGAATAAACCATTTATTTTAAATGACCACTGAAACTTAGTGGATAATTTTCCTTTAAAGTTTTCCCATGTCTTTGAAGTTAAGATGCAGATCTAATCTGCAAATATTCATTCTTATACCCAGCCTAGCTCACAGGGTTGTTGTGGAGAACGAAGTTGTCTCCCATAGTATAGAGAGAAATGCTTTGAAATCCTCAAGGGACAAGTTTAATAGGTCATTAGTGATTGCTCAAACTTAAATATGAGCTGATGATATTATTTCGTCGGGTCAGTTTCTATGAAAGACTTCTTGTACTAACTGCCACTTAATTATCTATTGATGACTAGCCTAATTAATGTAACCTAGGTTTGGAGCCATCAGTGTGTTAGTGACAAAACTTTCTCTCCTTTCTTGATGTTATATATCACTTTAGAAAAATCAAAAGAAAAGCAGTGGGCCCACGAGAAAACATTCGGAGGGTGTTGCAACAGCGGGACACATCGGGGTGAGTGAAAAAAGTACGCCTTTGTGTTTGTGTGCATGCAAATTAGATCGTAAATATATCCTGATTTCATTCTCCAGCCCCCCTCCCCATCTTATTTACGCAAAGAAATTTGATTTCTAACAATTGACCAAACACTTAACAAAATCTTCTTGGGGGTCATTAAAACCGTCCCCAGGGCTGTTTGTCTTGTCATCCTCTACAGTTACTTTTGATTCACTTGGAAAACAAGACCATCTGGAGAAAAGAAAGATATTTATTGCCAATCGACTGATTCAAAGAAAGGGTTAATTAGGATACTAAACATTGCTCGTTAATGTACCAAGATCTCTTGTGTAGGGGAGAACAAATATGTAATCTGCTGTCCCACCCCAGATTAAAAAGAAATATGGTTTACATTCAGTTTGGTTCTGTATTTTCTTTCAAGCGGAAACCTCCTTTTTGACCCCAGGTACCCTGAAAGATGTTTGAAAGCCACAGAAAACCTTTCAGTGTAAAGAAAAGAGGCTGGAGAAATACATATTTAAGAAACATTGTGGCTCTCACCTTTTTCCAGACACCGCCGGATATACTTCCTGCTCACCCCCAGGCTCCAGAGAAGCTCCAGGATAGGATTCCTAGCTCTCAGAATAATTAAAAAGAACAATTTGAAAGATTTGTTTAGCCTGGGATGCCAGGCGATGGAGGAAACGCCATGAGAGGGTAGGGAAAGGACCATTTCCTGATAGGTACTAGTTTTTCCTTCTGGAAAAAAAAAATGTAATTATAAAACTGTAAAACAAATTAACGCAAAAGGTTACTGGCACTGTTTTCTTTCCAGGAGGGCTTAGGAATTTTGACCTCTCGATTGATGGGATTGACATCCGTTAAATGATAAATTCTAAGGACCACTGAGAAGACAAGAAGGAAAAGAAAACCACGCCATTGGATCATTCATGGAAAGAAGGCTAGCAAACGACCTAGGATATCAGACTCGAGCCATTTAGAGCATATGCAGAAATAAAAAAAAATTTTCTACTATAGAGTGGGTGGGAGTGGGGAAAGGACACACGGATTAGGACTCTACATCATTCTTCAAATAAAAACCCCGGAGAATTGTAGAAAAGCAAGTTTAGATCAGGACCAGGGGAAGCCGTGTCTCAGTCGGGTAACAACTTCAAGCACACGGCTCATTTTTTTGTGGCTGGTTTGTCCCCCAAACTACTTCATAGGTGCGAATACTCTGGGTGGACTAAAAGGTGAGCTCATCTCAGCCGCGCACAGTGGACTGCCCTAGCTGAAGGGACAAGTCCGTTCAACTCTCCATCTCAACCTTTTTCTAGTCTTAAACCTTCCCTAGCAATTCACTGGACATTGATACCTGCCGCCCTCGCGGTTCTCTTTACTAACCTATCGAAAACTCTCGGACCTTTCTGCGTTCTAAACCTGAGGTGTGCCTTCACCTTCCCACGCGTCTCGTTCCTTTGGCCGTTAGTTTGACTGCGTTGCCAAGTTAGAAGAAGCGGGCGAAAGCTAGCTTTAGCTCTGGTTCTTTTGTATTTTGTTCCCTAAAATCCCTTAACTTTGTTTTGATTTTATCTGCCCAATGAATTATCCATTTCGATGTCTCAAACCCACAGGTAAGATTCAAGGCTTAAGCAAATAATTTTCTTTTTAAAGATAGGATTTGAAAAGAAAAAGAGTAAACTGCAAATGACTTTTAAAAGTTAGGAGTTGAGAAAAATCATGTTTTGAACTTGTGCGTATGTTTTATTTACAAAATATCTTAAAAGTTTTTGATTCCACCCGAGTCACAATTAATTTTGTACAGTCGTTCTCATTGCTGGGTTTGTAGTTCAGGGGAATGCTTTGAAACGGTGGGTTGGTAGAGAGAGGATGGTGTTCTGCAGCTCAGAGCTGGATTGCACATCTGTCTGGTTTAGAATTCAGAAAAGATTCAGCACCTGTGTGTTTCCCAATGTCACCCCCTCTCCCCGTGACCACTGCCCCCCAAGGATAGACATCACTTCTATGACTGAGCTCCACAGGTAATGGCTTGCTTCTATCCTTTATTTATTTATTTTTACTCTTTTTATGTATTTCTACTCTCTGTTCTCTCTGTGTGCTTTGGGTACGTATAATGAGAAGGGAGGAGGTAGCTTGGGAAGCAATTGCTCCGCCAGTGGGCGTTTTCTGGCTGCTGCCGGAGCGTCCATGGGAGGCACTGCAGTGATTTTATCCGCTGCTTGAGCATCCATCGGACAACATATACATCAGAGAGCATAGAAAACACACAGAGCCCATAGGTATACTCGCCCCCCTCCCCCAACCTCCACAATTGGAGAGGAAGACGAGTCCTTGTTCCATTCGGGAGCCGCTGCTGGACCAGCCCCGGCAGACATCATCATGTCCCCTTCCACCTAGAGTGGGGATGAAAATGTGAAGATTTTACAGGGCGGGGAACCGAAGACAGGAAAGGGGGAAAAGGCACCCCCTCCCCCAAACCTTTCTCAGTGGTTAGCCTGGGAAGCTCCTGGCGGGGAGGGGAGCATAGACGAAAAAAGGCGCCTGGCTGCGTCCCTGGCTCCTCGCTCCCCCACCTCGCGACGTCTCTAGCAAACGTCCTGCCTCGAACTACCGCGAAAAAGGGAGGAGGGTCATGTCCAACCCCGAGAAGCCGCTTTTATCCCGCCCCCAGGCCCCTCTGTCTGCAGACGGGAAAAGGCTCAGATCCGGCCACTACCGACTGCACTCGGATCTCGGCGGCGGCGGCGGCGGCGGCCAGGGTGGGGACGGTTCTAGCGCTCCGAAGGCTGGGAACGCCCGCGGTTTCCCCTTGCTCCTGGCCCGCGCAGCCTCGGGCACAGACGGTCCGGGCCCTGGCGCCGCTCGATTCTCTTCGTGCGGAGCTCCCGGCAGAGGCGGCGGCAGCCACGGCAACGGCGGCGGGGTCGTCCCCCGAGCTCCTTTCTCCGTTCCCTCTTCCTCCTCCCCTTTTCCGTCCTCTTCTCCATCTTCCTTTTACTTCTTGCCGCCCCCGCCTCCCCCTCCTCCTCCTCCTCTTCTCCCCTCCTCGTCTTGCTTTCACCTCCCAGCGGGTCTCCAAGGAAGGGAAGCAGCAGCAGCAGCAGCAGCAAGAGCAGGAGGAGGAGGAGGACGTGGAGGAGGAGGAGGAGGAGATGTTGGAGGAGGAGGAGGAAGAGGAGAAGAAACAGCTCCCTTGATCGTCCACCCGAGCAGTAGTAGTAGCAGCAGCAGCAGCGGCATCAGCAGCGGCAGTGGCAGCAGCGGCGGCAGCAGCAGCGGCAGCGGCAGCGGCAGCAGCAGCAGGAGGCGGCGGCTGTTTTTCTCTCCTTCGCTCCAGGGTTTGCTGCTCCCAGTCTCCGTCGGTCCCCGGCTGCAGCAGCAGCAGCAGCAGCAGCAGCCGGCGCCGCCGCCGCCGCAGCCGCCTCGGCTTCTCCTTTCCCCAGCCGCCTGCAGCCTGTGGTCCTACAATTTCCTAGGCGCTGCAGGCGCAGCCCGCGCCGGCGGTGGGGTCGGAGGCGGCGGCCCGGGCTACATCAGCAGCAGCAGCGGCAGCAGCAGCAAGATTCAGCAGCAGCAGCAGCAGCAACCGCCTAGAGGCTCCTTCTCCTTCTCTGCCTCCTCCCCCTGGTCACTAGGGTCAGACATGGAAGATGGACCTTCTACTAATACCAGCTGCTTTAGAAGGCTTACGGAGTGTTTCTTGAACACGAGTAAGTGGCTTTAAGCTTTCTTTATTCACCTTACCCTTACCCCCCCCCC
>NW_027186647.1:0-11419 GCF_028583685.1 Petaurus breviceps papuanus | reverse complement strand
ATGTGACCTCCCTGAGGGCAGAGATGGTATTTTTGCCTTTTTTTCTATCTCCAGCACTTACAATGATGCCTTGCATAAGGGAAAGGCTTTATGTGTGCTTGTTGGCTAAATTTGAAAACTCTTCTGTGGTTTAGGAACCTATCCTCAAACATCTGTTTACACACAGGGTGTCAAAGTGTGAGTTATTGTTGTGTCATTTCAATTTGATGGAATTAGAAGTATTGATGATTATGAAGCTATGTCTGGCTTAACTCTATCTAGAAGCTTCAATGACCACTGATGTCATTCTGGACATCATATTAGCCTTGTTTATTCAGTGCTGGGCCTTGGTAATGGCTTGTCAGGTTTAGTTCTACAAGAGCCTCCCTAAGTATTTCATTAGCACTGAGACAGCAGAATTGATACTGAATGCAAATTCCTATTTATTATTGTTGGTGAAAGAATTAGGCCCTTGTCAACAGTGTTGGACACTTGCTAATGATACTCAGGAGTACATAGTATCTGACTTCAAAGAGATTGTCTTCTTAAAACAACAACAAAAAGACAGGATTGATTCAAACAGTACATACAGTAATGAGTCCAATATGTATTGAGATAAGTACTTTATTCCAGAAAAAAACAGAACAAAACAAAACATAGAATGTTTGGTATATATGTTATAGGTACCTATGCTAAAATTTTATTGCCGTTCTATAAGTCCCAAGCAGGCTTAATGATCATTAGAGGTAGAGTAATGGAAAGTATGTTAGCCTTCATTTTAGAAGATGAGCGGTCTAAACCTGGTTCTAATATGTTATGGCTGTGGGCTAACAACCTCTCTGTGTCTTAGATGTGTAAAAATCAATCAACAAACAACTTATGTCTCTACCATGATCTAAACACTGAGAAAACAAAGGAAAAAAAAAACAGCCCATCAAGAAAGCAAAATACACATATATAAGTATTTTTAAAGTAATTTGGAGCAGGGGAGGGAAAGCTCCTAGCAATAAAGGGAGGGAGAAGTACAAAAAAGGCTTCATATAATAAATGGTGTTTAATCAGGATGTTGAAGGAAGCTAGCTACGTATTCTAAGAATCAAAGATGAAGATGAGACATAGTGTGCTATTGTGAGGAAAAGCAGGGAGGCCAATTTGCCTAAACCATGTATAAAATGGTATAGAAAGTTCTATTAAGTAATGTAGTTATTATTAAAGGAGTGTAAAACTTAAAAATGCTGTATAAATGTGAATTCTTCTCACTGAGACAGTCAGCAAAGACATTAAATATTTATTGCTAAATGTGCTGGGCACTGTGCTAAGCTCTGGGAATATAAATGTAAGAAAAGAAAGATAGTTCTCAAGTCCCCTCAAGGAGCTTCCAGGCTAGTGGAGAAAGAAAACACAGAAAGAAGCTGAAAAGTGGTAAGCCTAAAGTTTGATGGGGTTTTGGACTGCTACAGCTGCTGAGAAATAAAATGATCTGAACTGAGGTTTTGTACTTCATGGCTCTGCCTTCTAGTCAGGATGCAGGGTAGGATGAGGTGGAGGCCCAACCATGATGAGATCTTATGGATCTTATGTTTTCCCGATCATGAGCTTCCTGGAGCATGGTGGAGCAGTCAGAGAAGTCCACAAGTAATGCAGCAGGGTGAGAAATGAAAGGCTGGTGTCTAGAAAATATGTTAGATATTTTTAGATATAATTTATGCGAATTTTTAACTTAATATTTAGTTTTATATAAGCAACTCATGAAAGCCATTTGCTAAGATGTGAAGCACTTGTTATTTTTGTAGAAAAAGTACCCACATGAATTATTCTCTGCTTTCCACAGTATTGAAGTAAGCCATGAGCAAACACCAAACACATTCATAGGGAAAAGCAGCATTTTTCTTAGTGCTGTTTTTACTTGGGTGATAAAGAATATTCATAGATTCATAGGATCTTGGAGCTGAAAGAGATGCCTCTAGTGGCCTATTAGAAGAAGAATCCCTTTACAGCATTCTCAAGATGATACCATATATTCTCCACTTAAAGATGCATAGTGAAATCCAGAGAAAGAAGAATGAAGTGTGAATGCAGATGAAAGCATTCGATTTTCTCTTTTTTGTTTTTCTTTCTCGTGGTTTTTCCTTTTTGTTATTTTTTTTCTTCTTTCACAACATGACTAATGTGGAAATGTACATGGATAGCCTATATCAGCTGTCTTAGGGAGGGGCAAAATTTTTGGAACTCAAAACCTTATTAAATTGTGTGTTGAAAACCTAAAATAAATACATTTTTAAAAAAAGACATGAAAGGACCCCTATTCATTTGTTAGTTTGGTGCCTTGTTTATATGCATCTACCTGTGAGCATTTCCTGAAATTTGGTTTCTTGTGAAATGCAGACCATGGATTCAAATTGTACTTGTGAACATTTCTGTAGCACCTTAAATTTTCAAAGTGATTTTTGTCCACAACACACCTATAAGATAGACAGAAGTATCTATTTACCGAATTTACAGATAGGGACATTGAGACACAAAGAAGTTAACTGACTTTTACACGCTAAGTAACAGGATTGGGACTCTAGGCTTTCTAACATCAAAACTATGCTCTTTCACTATAATAGACTATTGCATATTTTTTTTCATTTACTCATGATTATCAATGATCTTAAGATAAAATCTGTACTTTTGAAACAAAATGATAATCCTTGCCAACAGGAATTTTACCAAAATATTAACAGGTGAGTTGACTAATTGTACTATCTTTTCCAGTTTATTAAGTGATGGTCTCAATGAATTCATCAAGAAAATGTTTTTTTTTTTAATTATTTCAGGTACCTTAGTTATTTAGTCACGTTTATTAAAGAGACATGTTGGAAATTTTGAATATGATTTTTACATTCTATTCATCAAGGGGAAATACTGTTGTTGATGGTGGTATTATAGTTTGGAAAATCTTGTAAGGTGAAAAAGTTGTGCCTGTTCTTTCAGTAATTATGTGTTGTTTTTAAGGGCAGCTATTGATAAAATCTGTGTATAGTTTTGTCTTTCCTAAATATTACAGGTATATCTCTTGGCTCTTATAGGAGATATAGTATCGGTCAGGAAGGACTTTCAAGGTCAAATTATTCAATAAATACAACAGTGACAGCATGCTGTAGCAGCAAGCACCCCAGCGTCCCCAGGGTGGCTGCCAACACAGGTTCTTGGATCTGCTTTGTTAAAGGAAAGCAACTCAAAATGGGTTAACAAGCTTCCTTTAATCAGTCAAATATGTATCGTTTACCTAGTTCAGGGGAAAAAGGTCAGCACCCCGAACTTCAGAATATACAGACAGAATTATCAAGACAGAAACAGATCAAGTAGACAGATTTCCAAACTGTCCAACCATTACATCCATATCAAATCAACATCTGGGTTTTTTAAAGCTGGGGGACTCTCAGCAACGGCTTCCCAGAGTCTCATCTGATCAAATCACAGAACACTTCTCAAAGTGAGCCCCAAAGCAAAGCCTCACAACAGCGATTATATAGCCTTCTCCTGGGTCAGAGAATGTAACCACCCTCTTGACCCACTGCCCAATCACACAGCATCAAGGTGTGGCCATTCCTGAAAACCAAGCCTCCTGCCACAGGCTTCATGTGACCACATTCAGCCTATTAGGAGGCAGAGTATATTTTCAAATCAAGGAAGGTTCTCAGGGTCTCTTAAGCCTATCAAAGGGCCTAGGGGCAGGGAAGATCTTTAAATTTGCTTTTCCATTACACATGCTAGTTATTTTTTTTTTTATTAATATGTTTACTTTTAGTTTACAAGATTCAATTCCACAATTCCTTGAGTTTCAAATTTTGTCCCCCTCCTTCCCTCCCCCCCCCATGGTGGCATACAGCATGCTAGTTATTATAAATTGTTCACATTTATATGGTAAATATGAAATTTAAAAAATACTTCACCTATAATCTGTCAAGATTCAGATGGGGAAAGATCAGGTGTTTTGTTGAAATGAGTGACTTTCCCTTAAGCAAAGCTGGAATAGTAGAGGTTAGTCATGATTCAAACCCAGTTAAATGCTTTTTCTATGACACCATATAACCAGTCAATGACATATAAAGATTTTTACTGTGCTTCAAAATATTTATTTTTTTTTCTTTTTCTCTTCTTCCCTTAATGATACTGCCTAGATAAATTGGTTCAGTTCCCTTTATCAGATTTTACCAATTTTGCCTCTAAGTTCTTCTTCCAGATTGTACCAAGATAGTCTTCTACCTTGAATTTACCCCTCTTTGTCTCATTAAGTAGCTCTAGAAATACTAAAACTTACTTTTACTAATTAAAAAGTAGCAATTTCCCCCCTTACTTCAATTCTTCTATGATCTGGAATCATAGAATTGAGAGGTGAAAGGGGTCTTCAGTGCCTAGCTGTCCCTGAATATCCCACATTAACATCACAAGTTGTAACATAATGTACATTGAACATCCCACAATGAGTAACCTTGCCTGTAATTATTATGAATGTGTTGTGAAGATCTGTACGTAGGTTAGCAGAGTTGATAGAGTTCCAGACTTTGAATCAGGAGGTCCTGGGACTTGAATGCAAGTTCTACCTCAGGCATTAGTTGTATAGCCATGGTCAAGTTGCTTAACGTTGGTCAGCCTGTTTTCTCATGTATAAAATGGAGATAACAGCACTACTCTCACAGGGCTGTTGTGAGAATCAAGGAAGTTTGCCGAGTACTTTGTAAACATTAAAGAGCGATTTAAATATTGGTTAATAATGTTAAGCTTATATTGGAAACTACTAGAGCTGTTGAATAGATGTTTTTGATAATAAAGAGTGGAGATAGTTATAGATTAGGCTAGGTAGCATTAGTAACTCCCTCTTGAAGCCACTTTGTATCCCACTGCTTCCAGACTTTCAGGCTATGGAACTCATACAATCTTAGAATTAAATTTAAAATTCATATAGTTTAATTTTGGGTCAGAAAAGCCCCCGGTTCTGACCCATTGAAAAGGATTGTGTGGTGATCCTAGTTCTGTCCTTTGGTTATTATGGATGCTCAAATATTCCTTCAGTTTCCACACATAGTAAAAGGGATGGTGAATCACAGCTTCTTTGCTTTTCCTGTGTGTACCTGATCAATGTCTTCTTTCCATCCGTGGTTGAAGAGCTATTTCAGTGATGGACAAGTTCAGTCATTTGAGTCATTTGATGGTTATTTGGTAAGCATCTATTATGTCCCAGGCACAAAAGTAGAATAGTCCTTGCTGCAAGGCATTTATGTACCGGGGCTGGGAGGAAATAATCTGAATATATAAAAATAAAACCAAAATATATAAAACATAATTTTGATGGGGGGAGGGAGCAACACTAGGAATGGTCAAGGATAATGATAAGGATAGACTTCCTGTAGGAGCTAGAGTTGGACTGTGCTTTGAAGGAAACTTGGGATCCTTGGAAGAGGGAGCACACTCAAGGCCTGGGGGAGAGCTTCTGTCAGTCCCTAACCATTCATGAAGTGCCTTCTCTGTGCCAGGCACAATGCTAAGTGATAGCGATACAGAGAAAGATAAAAGGGAGTCCGGGCTCCCAAGGAGCTCACGGTGTAATGGCGGAGGCAAGTTGTTAACGTGTATAAACAAAATATATACAGGATAAATTGGAAATAATTAACCGAGGGACTAAATCGACTTTTAATTAATTAACCGACACTAAATCAAGGGGGATCAGAAAAGGCTTCTTGTGGAAGGTAGGATTTTAGTTGTGACCTAAAGAAGCAAGGAGGAGGAGATGAGGAGGCAGAGCATTCCAGGCATGGGGACAGCCAATAAAAATGCACAGGGTTGGGTATGGAGTATTCTGAATCAGGAATAGCAAAGAGGCCAGTGTCACTAGATGGCAGCATACAGGGAAGAGGGAGGTTTGTAAGGCATAAGGAGATTGGAAAGGTAGGGGAGGTAGGTTATTAAAGGTATTCATGAAAGTATTTTATGTTTGAACCTAGAGGTGATAAGAAGCCCCTGGAGTTTTTGAGTAGGGGAGTGGGGACAGATTAAATGGTCAGACCTTGACTTTAAGAGGATCCTTTGATAGAGTAAGGATGGTCTCAAGTAGGAAGAGACTTGGAAGACAGACCAACCGGCAAACTATTGCAGTAGTACTAATCTAAGATTCTGACGGCCTGAACTAAGGTGGTGAAGGTGTCAGAAGAGAGACCGAGGAGTAAAAGAGAGATATTAATAAGGTAAAACTGACAGAACTTAGCAACAGATTTAATGTGGAAGGGATGAAAAAATGAGGAGTCAAAATGACATCAAGATTCCTAGCCTGGCAAGGGTGATGGTACATTCAACAGTAAGAGAGAAATTAGGAAGAGAGGACGGTTTGGGAGGAGGGAAAATAATAAGTTCCGTTGTGGTCATGTGGAGTTTGTGGTATCTGTGTTTATCCATTTGAACATGTAGATGTGAGAGTGGCAGGTTAGGCTTGGTTTAGTAGATTTGAGAATTCTCTGGATAGAGGTGATAATTGAATCACTGGGAGCGTATGAGATCACTAAGTGAAATAGTTTAGAGGGAGAATAGAAGAGAACCTAGGACAGACTAGTAGGAAGAGAACCAGGAGAAAATCATCTCCCAAAACCTTGGAGAGAAGAGAGTATCAAGAAGAGGGTGTCAGGGGCAGCTCGGTGGCTCAGAGGATGGAGCACTGGCCCTGGAGTCAGGAGGACCTGAGTTCAAATCCAGCCTCAGACACTTAATACTTACTATCCGCAAGACCTTGGGCAAGTTGTTTAACCCTAATTGCCCTGCCTTCCCCCCTCCAAAAAAGACAAAAAAAAAGAAAAAAAGAGGGTGTCAAAGGCTGCAGAGAAGTCCAGAAAGAAGAGAACCGAGAAAAGGTTTGGCAGATTAAGAAGTGGTTATTAACTTTGGGGAAAGCTGTTTACATTGAATGATGAGGTCAGGTGCTTAAGAAGGCATGAAGGTAGGAGATGCAATATTATGTATAGGGAAAAGCAAAGATTCCAGGTTGTGGAGAATGTAAATTGTATGAAAGAGTGTAACAATCCTGGAAAAATAGTCTGGAGCCAGATTGTGAAGGGCTTTTTGAACAGGAGAGTATAGCAGCCAGCACCCCAGCGTCCCCAGGGTCACTGCTAACACAGGTTCTTAGATCTGCTTCTCTAAAGGAAACCAACTCAAAATGGGTTAACAGTCTTGCTTTAATCAATCAAACGTATCATTTACCTAGTTCAGGGGAAAAAGGTCAGCACCCCGAACTTCAGAGAATACAGAGGTTACAAGAAGAAGTTACAAGACAGAGAAACATTTCAGCAGACAGGATTCCAAACTGTAATCAGAGTTACCAGAGAGGGAAGCATCAACATCTGGGTTTTCAAAGTTGGGGGGGCTCAACAATGGCTGCCCAGAGTCGCTTCTGATCAAGTCACAATAACTCTTCTCAAAGTGAAACCCCAAAACAAAGTCTCACATCAGGGATTATATAGCTTTCTCCGGGGTCAGAGAATGTAACCAACCTCTTGACCCACTGCCCAATCACACAGCATCAAGGTGTGGGCATTCCTAAAAACCAAGCCTCCCGCCACAGGCTCCATGTGACCACATTCAGCCTATTAGGGGGCAGAGTATACTTTCAAATCAAGGAAGGTTCTCAGTCTCTTAAGCCTATCCAAGGGCCTAGGGGCAGGGGAGACTTTAAATTTGCATTTCCATTACAGGGAGTGATATAGTGAGACCTTGTTTTTGAGATATTAATTTGGCAATTATGTGGAGCATGAATTGGAGAGGAGAGGGACTGCCTTCAGAAAACTAAATATTTAATATAATTTATAATCATTTGTATCAATGGAAGGGAACCATAGTACAGGCCATTTGTAATATGCCCTGCTGGGTGAGGATTCTAACCAGTTTCCAGGAATGAGATTTTATTTTCTTCAGGAGCTCAATAGTAGGAAAATAACTTCCAGGTCTCATATGAATAACTTGAAATGAAGAGGGTTCATATGGAGGGATATGAGGGCCAAATTTATATTTACTAAAACTACAAGACCTTCATTTTTTTTCCTAGCAGTCCTAAGGGAAAATCAGTAATAAATTGGGGAAAGAATATTTTAAAAGGCATATATTTCCATGAGGAGTAAATTATTCTAAAGCTCTTTAAATTTATATAAATTATTAGAATAATTTTTAAGATGATTCTAAAAAATCAGTAGTTAGAAACCTGGAAAGAATTTTTTTAGAAAAATCAAGACTTAGCTGTTATTGATTTTCTGTAAGGAGACACAGAAAGGTACAGGATAAAGTTTGTTAATTTTTCAATGAGCAATAAAAGCCACTCTGTGGGTAACTATTATCAAATAAGCTACTTGTTCTTTGGTTGAAGAGACAGCACATTCTATAAAGTGATTTGTAGAGGGAATGTGATGTACAAATGATGTTCAGTCCAGGACTGAAGATAGAGATGTACAGTAACAGAAGAAAATGTGCATAAAAATCTGATACTAGAAAAACTTGAAGCTTCTGCATTGGTGTATTTAATTTAAGCAATTTCAGCACACAGTCTTATGCCATGAATAACACTGAAGTGGCTTAGAATGGTGTAGAAAGATAGCTGTGAAATTAAAAAAAAACAATAGGGTTACTCACTCTATAGATTTCATTGTCCATATTTTCTGGTATATTATGAGGGAGTGTCCATTGAAACTATGACACATTTCTATTCAGATGTAGTGGTTGCATCATCAGCCTAATATTTTACTGTCTATGTGAAATGGTCTGAACTTTGTAACTTTCTAGATAGCTAAAGTTTGTCTTTGCTGTGAAAGAGAAAAATCAGGATGAATAGCAAAGAGAGGAAATCCGATATGATTATGTTTTCTTTTACAGGGAAATGAGATTCATATTATATAAGAAGAAAATATATTTCTTTGAGAAAATCTCATGAAATGGATTGGTGGGGGTGGAGATGGGGAATAAGTATGGTGAAGAGCGTTTGGATAAAGAAACAGGGAAGGAAAACCAGAGGAGATTTTGTGGTGGGAGAACACTTCAGATCTCCCAGCCAGAAGGAGGGAATGGTTCATGAGTTCTAGAAACCAATTACAAAGCCTGCACAGAGGAATAGTGCAATAGTGATAATGACTTTATCTGTGTGAACAACTGCTGGAACTCTTCTGAAAACAGAGTAGCTGATAATTTCTTGAATTGTCTTGATTGTTTATTCTTTATTATTACTTCATTTTTCAAAAGGCAGAAGAAGCAATGAAGATTTACTATTTGTGAACTTGATTCTGTCTAATGAGGACCTGATTGTTAAATCAGAAATAATGGGAACTTGGAAAGGAAGAGACCCATCCACTTTCTAAGTTAGTGATGAAAAAGAGAATGTTAGATGCAGTCTTGTAAGATGAATTAGATTTAAGAAGAGAAAACTGAAGAGTTTAAAGAAAGGGGAGAATCCCATAGGCTCAAATCTCATGAAAAAAGTCAATTCAAGCATGATAGGATTGCTCTGTAGAACACAAAAACAGATTCTGATGCCAAAGAAAAGAATTTAAAGAATTGTCTAAAGAACTTTTCATTTTTTGTCTTTTTGGCACTTCACTTAACATTACGGCCACCTCCTAATTCCTCCCTCCATGTGACAGTAGCCAACTGGCCAACATCCTATGGATACTTAGGATTGTGAAAAAGTTTTGACTTGTTTTTTAAACTATGTGTGGGGAAAGAGAGGTCCAAGTACACATAGGTCCTCTGCTTAGGATAAATAAGTCAATAATAATTGACAAAGGGTAAAAAGTAGAACTACTGCATTGTCCTTTTTCTACCAAGTACCATGATCTTCAGAGTGGTAAGTATAGAACAAAAACATTTAATTGGGAATAAAAACAAGTTGTCAAGTAATTCTAGAGCAGTGATTTCAAGTCATCAGACTTGAACAAATTACATCCTGCCCTACTAAAATCTTATAGATAGCACAGGAGGGGCATGCCCAACTGGTAGAATAGATCTCCCATACTATGCAGGTAGTATGTATTCCAAACCAAATTCTTGAGCACATATTAATATATTTACCTTAATTATTCAGCCAGAGGACTTAGTTAGTTAAAAATAAAGGCATGTAATGAAATTGCATAGGAAGAAAGACAACAATAATCATTTTCTGTACAGATATTCTTCTACCCATTAGCTTTGTGGAGAGAGAAATAGTGAGGACTGCAGGCTAACCCCACAATTATAAATCAGAATGGAAAAATTGTGGTGTCTGACCTAAATAGGGAAGTTAGTAAGGAGAAAGGGTTTGAGGGGAAAGAAAATGAGTTCAGTGTTAGATGTGTTGAGTTTAAAATTTCCCTAGGACATCCAGTTTAAAATGTTCAGTAAGCAATTGATGATGCAAGATTGAAATTCAGGGAGGAGACAGCAGCTGGAGATACACATACACACACACACACAGCGTGCATGTGTGCGCATTCTTGCGTGTTTGGAAGTAATCAGCATAGGGATGGTAATTACGCTCACAGGGGCAAATGGCATCACTAAAAAAGTGTAGATAGAGAAGAAGGCCCAGGACAGAGCCTTGGGGAATACCCACAATTAGTAAGCTCTGTGATATAGATGATTAGCTAGAAAGAGACTGAGAAGACTGGTTAGACAAGTACGAGAATGGAAGTAAGAAGGAGATATGAGGGTGGATGAGTAGTGTTCAGTGTAGCAGATAAATCTAGAAGAATTTTCAGTAAAAGATAGTTGAGATAATTGGTAAATTTGGAATGCAAAATGCAAAGGATTGAGTGATAGAGGTGGCAAAGTATATAGTATATATTGAAAACTTTTTCAAGGAATTATGAGATGATAGCTTGAAGGGATCGTATAATCTTGTGAAGTTTTTTTTTTAAAGATGGAGTCAACTTGAACATATTTCTTTTTTTGTTAAGTTTTTAAAATTACATTTTATGTTTATTTTTAGTTTATACCATTCATTTCCACAAGATTTTGAGTTATATATTTTCTCCCCCTCTTTCTCCTACCCACCACCCCAAAACAGCAATCCCACTGTATACCCCCTCTCCCAATCTGCTCTCTCCTATATCCTCCCCTATCTCTTCTCCAACTTTCCGGTAGGGCAAGATAGATCTCCATACCCCAGTGCTTGTATATCTTATTTCCCAGTTTCATGTAAAAAAAAATAATTTTTTTTTAGACATTTGATTTTACAACTTTGGATTCCAGATTCTTTCCCTTCTTCTTTTGTCACCCACCCTTACTGGGAAGATAATTCAATATAGGTTGTTCATGTGTAGTTACACAGAACATTTCCATAGTGGATATATTGTGAAACACTGACTATATTTCCCTCCATCCTATCCTGCCCCCCAATTGTTCTGTTCTCTACTTTGACCTTGTCCCTTTTCAAAAGTGTGTGCTTCTAACT
>NW_027186646.1:0-16851 GCF_028583685.1 Petaurus breviceps papuanus | reverse complement strand
ATATGTATATATATACATATATTTGAATATTTGATTTTAAAACTTTCAATTCCAGATTCATTCCCTTCCCCCCCTGCCACCCACCCCCACTGGGGAGACAAGCAGTACATGTGCGGCTAATGCAAAACAATAACATAGTAGATGTATTGTAAAAGACTGACTATATTTCCCTCCCTCCTATCCCACCTCCCACTTGTTTTATTCTCTACTTTGATCCTGTCCCTTTTCAAAAGTGGATGCTTCCAACTTCCCTCCCCCCCAGCCTGCCCTCCCTTCCATCATCCCCCCTCTCATCCCATTCCCCCCCCCATTCTCCTGGAGGGTGAGATCCCCTATTTAGTGTGTATTTCCCTTCCTCCTCAAGCCAGATTCAATAGGAATAAGGTTGACCCATTCCCTTTTGCCTTCCTATTCTTCCCCTCCCTTGTTGCCTCTTCTGTATGAGATAGTTGCCCCATTCTGTCTCTCCCCATCTCTTCTAATTATATTCCTCTCACCTCTTAATTTCACCTTTTAAGTATCATCCCTTCCTGTTAAATTGGTCCCGTGCCCTCTATCTATGTATACCTGTAAACGTATATACACACATTCACATATGTATTCATATGCCCACATACTCTCATATAAAGACATATATATTTCTAATCCCTTCAACTACTGAGAAAAGTTTCATAAGTTACAATTATTGTTTTTCCATGTAGGAATGTTAATAGTTCAACTTTGGCCAGGTGGCTCAGCAAGCAAGAGCACTGGCCCCAGTGCCGGGACGACCCGGATCAATCAAATCCGGGCCCAGACACTCAGCACCACACCCAGAAACAACACCTGGCCGTGCAACCCTGAGCAAACCACTCAACCCTGATTGCTTAAAAAAAAAATAGTTCAACTTTGATAAGTTCCTTATGATTTCTTTTCCCTGTTTACCTTCTCATGCTTCTCTTGCTTCTTATATCTGAATGTCAAATTTTCTATTCAACTCTGTTTTTTTTCAGCAAGAATGCTTGAACATCCTCTATTCCACTGAATGACCATATTTTCCCCTGAAACATGATACTCAGTTTTGCTGGGTAGGTGACTCTTGGTTTTAATCCCAGCTCCCTTGACCTCCAGAATATCACATTCCAGGCCGTTCGATCCCTCAGTGTAGAAGCTGCCAGATCTTGGGTTATCCTGATTGTGTTTCCACAATATTCAATTTGTTTCTTCCTGGCTGCTTGTAATATTCTCTCCTTCATCTGGGAATTCTGGAACCTGGCTATAATGTTCCTAGGAGTTTTCTTTTTGGGATCTTTTTCAGGAGGTGATCGGTGGATTCTTTCGACTTCTATTTTGCCCTCTGGTTCTAAAACATCAGGGCAGTTTTCTTTGAGAACTTCCTGGAGGATGCTTTCCAGGCTCTTACTTTGGTCATGGCTCTCAGGCAGTCCAATAATTTTTAAATTATCTCTCCTGGATCTATTTTCCAGGTCAGTGGTTTTTCCCATGAGATATTTCACATTGCCTTCTATTCTTTCATTTGTTTGGATCTGTTTAACAGCATCTTGATTTCTCATAAAGTCATTAGCTTCCATTTGCTCCAATCTAATTCTGAAGCAATGATTCTGCTCAGTGAGCTTTTGAGATTCTTTTTCCATCTGGCAAATTCGACTTTTTAAGGCATTCTTCTCCTCATTGCCTTTTTGAGCCTCCTTTGCCATTTGAGTCAGTCTGTTTTTTAAGGTATTATTTTCTTCAGTCAGGCTGTTGACTCTCATTTCATAATTTTCTTGCATTGTTCTCATTTCTCTTCCCAATTTTTCCTCCACTTCTCTTATCTGCTTCTTAAGGTCCTCTATGGCTTGTAACCAGCTTGTATTTTCCTTTGAAGCTTTTGGTGCAGGAGTTCTGACTTCACTGATTTCCTCCTGATCCATGCCTTGCTCCTTCTTATACCCAAAATAGGAGTGTAATCTTGGAATCTTCTGTCTGCTTTGTTTCCTTTGCCTGCTCATTTTGCCATTCAATGATTTGACTTTTGGGCTTTTTGCCACAGTAGGACTCTGCCACCAGACAGGGGAGTTTTTGTCCCAAACGCTGGGGTTTTCTCAGCTGCCAGAGTTATTAGATGGGTGCCCTCTCTGAGGTCTCCACATGCTCTGGCAAGCTGGACACACACCCCAGGACCTCCACCCTAGACAGCAATCCGGATCCAAGCAGATTAAAGCAAGAGCGATTACCCCTCAGACTGGTGCTTGGTCCCCCTACACTCTGCAGGCCAGGAGCTGAAGCCGCCACGTGGCACTGGCAGGCTGTGCCGGCATCTCAGCGGTTTCTGGCCCCGGGGTAAAAGCCACGCACTCCCACTTACTGGGTCCCAAAGTCCAGACTGCAGTGGCCTCTCATCTTGTCCTTTGCATCTATGTGTTGATAAATCTGGAAACGGCCACAGCTGCTGCTGATCTGCAGTCCCTCTGGCCAAGGCTGGTCAGGCCCGCCCTGGGGCTAAAGCCTCGGTGTGGTGCTGGGCTCGGTTCCCAGAGCGTTGCGCTGTCCGATTCCTGCCGGCCTGCCGGGCTGTTCTCAGCGGGAGGTTAGCTTCTCTGTGTCATTTTGTGGGTTCTGCAGCTCCGAAGTTTGTTTAGAGTCCCCTTTTTACATGGATTGGGGAGGGTGGAAGCCGGAGCCGCAGGAGGGTCGTGCTTCTACTCTGCCATCTTGGCCTATGCTAATTTTCTTTTGATAGGATATTTGAGGCCAACTGATGTATGGTTGCAATGGTGTTGGTTTTTGATGGAAGAGCCTTTTTCCAATTATTCAGTTGAAACAGAAAAGTGTCAGGTAGGTGAAAGCAATTAAAGATGGCCTGGAAGGCATTGGTTTTTATTATTGCTCCCTGGTGTTTGTTTTCAACCCAGAACCTTGATTCTGTCCTGTGGCTTTTCTCATCACCCAGGACCCTGCTCAATGAATGTTTCATTAGATAGTTTAAAAGAACATTTGATACCTTGTCTATCAAAAGATTTATTTTTTGAGTTCATAACACATATTCTTACTTCTTCTGAAAGAGTAAAATCCAAAAACTGTTGCCATCTGGGGTGAGAATAAAATTGATGTCTTTTGATATCTATCCATTTTTGTCTGTCTATATCATTTATTTGTTATCTTGCCCAGGGGTAGGGTGCCAAAATTTTTCTTTTGCTAAATAGGATAGTTGAAAGCATGGCAGAAAATATATATGATGTTGGAGGTTCAGATCAATATATACTTATAAGATCATAGGAGCATAGATTTATAGGCGCACCTCCTTCTATTGGGCTTTACTTTATAGCACTTCATAGATATTTCTTTTTTTTAATGGAAGGTTTGTAGTAGCAACCCTGCACTGGTACCATCTCTTGGTACCATTTTTCCAATAATATGTGCTTGCATCATGTCTCTGTGTCACATTTCCTCAATTCTTGAAATATTTAAAACTTTATTATTTTTATTATTGTATCTATTCTTGTGATCTATGATCAGTGGTCTTTGACATTACTTTTGTAATTGTCTTGGGGTGCCACAAACTGCTAACATACAAGACTGCAAACTTAATCGATAAATATTGCATATGTTCTGACTGCTCCACTGCCTGGTCATTAACTGTCTCTCTTCTCCTCAGGTATCCCTATTCCCTGAGATATAAAAATACTGAAATTAGACCAATTTATAACCTGACAATGGTCCCTAAGTATTAAAGTGAAAGTAAAAGTCAATTGATGCCCAAACTTCATTGTCTTATTTTAAGAAATTGTCAAAACCACTCCAGTTTTCAGGAAACATCACTCCGATTAGTAAGCAGCTATCAACACTGAGGCAAGACCCTCTCCCAACAAAGAGATTGTGACTCACTAAAGGGTTAGATGATGGTTAGATTTCCTTTTTTTAGCAATAAAGTATTTTTAAATTAAGCTGCATATATATTTTGACATAACGCTATTGCACACTTAAAATAATAAAGTGTGGTATAAAGATTAATTTTATGTGTGCTGAGAAAGCAAAAAAAAACCAATTGTGCAACTCACTTTATTTTGGTGGTCTGGAACTAAACACACAGTATCGCCTAAATATGCCTATAGAACTGAAAAGGCCCTAAGTAATTATCTAGGGCAATTGCTTCATTATACTGGTACACAAAATTAGGCCCAGATATTGGTATGATCTGTCTTAGGCCACAAATTAAGGAGTAAAATTGAGATTGTCATCCAGAGGCTCTGCCTGAGATCCGATATTCCTACCACTATGCCGTATTGCCTCTTCCTCTTCTAATCAATCCTTTATACTGTTACCCAACCAGCCATTCTAAAGAATTGGTCTCTGTTATCAAGACATTCTTAACTTAAAACATTTTCAATGCGTTCCAATAGCTTGCCAGATGAAGCATAAACTCCTGGCCCTGATAATCAAGGCTCTCTTCAACTTGCCTAAAGCCTACTTGTTCAATATTTTTTCAGACCATGCCCTTTCATATATTCTATGTCCTTGTCAAACTTATTTGCACTGTGACCTCTCAATTCTCTTCTTTTTTACTTCTACTACCCCTCATGCTTATAATCTATGTCTTTCTCATGCACCATCCCATAACCTGATCTGTTGAATTGTTCTCTGACTTCAAGATTCACCCAAGTTGCTACCTTCTCCATGAAACCTTTGTTGAACCTCCTATGTTAAAGTGATATCTCAATATACAAATTTCTCATACATAGACCTTGCCATTTATATTTATTTTCCCACTTTTATCATAATTATTTGAATATATATTCTTTCCCAAATATAAAGCCGAATCACAAGCAGCTCTCCTGAGGACTGCTGCTGTGAATAACTCTAAGGATCTAATGACATAGTATAGTGAACTCCTTATTTATTCAGCAATAAACTAAAGCATAACATTCAAGAAACTAAAGCACACCATTCACAAAAATATAACATAACAGCTTATTGCTGAGGTGACCACATAGACTTAAACAAAACATATCATTCAGTAAGTTAAAATCTCCTTGGTCAATACACAGTGTTCAAGTTAAGTCTTTTTTCATCTTGACTGGAGGCTGGTTTCCAATTATCCTTAAGCAGCAGCAGAAAGTACAAATATCACCCACTCCTAGGTCACAGTAAGTCACAATTTTGTCAGTCAATAGAGTAACCAAGTAAAGTTCTCTTTCATCTTAACATGAGGCTGGCTTCCAAACCCCACAGCTTCTCTTACACAGACTAGCTGCTCCCTACTTTTGCTTGAATATACATGACTCTTGCCTGGACTCACAAATAGATAGAACTTTCATACCTCAGCTTAGGGGGCTGCTCCACTCCAAGCACTTCGAAGCTTCTGTTTCTAGGAAGACAAAGCTTAACAGAGCTACAACAATATTTACACACGTTGCCAACAGTATCATCTCATTTCACTTTCTGTCTGACAAAATACCACAAATCAACATACAAGGTTTCTGTCTGTGAAATCAAACACAAATCAACAGTAAAGTTCCAGGACTTATGTAACAGCAGTAAAGTCCTCTTTCACAACTCTGTCTAAGAACAACAGACAGGATGCTTTTGTTTGAGAGAACAACAGAGTGCCCATATCACAAGCATTCTCCCTCTCAGTTATGCTTGGTCCCAGCTCTTCTCGAGCTTTGCTCTGCTCCTTCCTTTTCCAACCTTCCTATTTCACTCTTTCTATTTCACTCTTTTGGCAAACTACTCCCATCGTGGGCTCCATGTGATGGCCTTAGGTCTATTAAGGGCAGGGAAGGTCTCCAAATTCCCTTAGGCCTATTAAGGGCAACACAATGTATAGTGTTTCCAACAAAGACTTTTGATACAAGGGCGAAGTTCAAAGGCACTTGAATAGCTGAAGCAAGCAGCAAAGTACTGCTTTGCTTTCCATTACACCAATCTCACCCCTCCCCTGTTATGTGGTAAACTCTTTGAAAACAGGGACTGTGTCATATTTATCTTTATATTCTTCATGAATAGCACCATGCTTTCCATATATTTTAGTCCTTCTATGTTTGAAGTACTCCATCCACTGAGACAGAATATAGTTCCTGCAAAACTTATGGGATATTTTTGAGAGTTATGGCCCCACATCCATCACCTTCTGACCAATCTGGTGATATGCTTCTCTAAATTTAGCTTGGCTAGTACTCAGACAATAGGGCTGTAGGCTATTCCCAGGATCATACTTGAAGCCTTTCTAGTTTGATGGAGCCTTATGGTCCTTTGACACATTGTGTGAGAACTCATGCCATTTCAGAGTCTTCTCATATGTTGCCATTATATTTCAAGGGACTCGTGACCCAACAATACAATTTCACATGCTTATGAGTCATGTTTTCATAGGGCTCTTTGGTACTTGTGTTAATTTTGGTCTTTGCACCATTTTCCTATTCCCCCTCTCCCTTTTGCTGTCCTCCCCCAACCAATGCTGCAATATTTTTACATGACACATTTTGGTACAGACCTATAGGGAAAATAATTTTTCCTATTGCTACAAGATATTTCTTCCAAAGAGCTCAGTCTACTTTCTAAATATTAATAAAAATAACCCTTCTCAGTGCTTATGCAGCACTCTTCGTCCTGAAAGCTACACAATTCCCCATTTCATTCATTTCCATGGCAACTTGGTAAGCTGAATTTCTGACAACCAGCTATTTTTGAAAAGGGAAAATTTCAAATCAACAAAAAACTATGTGTTTTTGTCCACCTGGGTTGATCATAGCAAGAGATAAAGGAGAGAGGAGACTGTTTCAGATCAGAAGAGGAAACCTCAGTGCTCCTCCAGAAACATACCAACCTCTGAACAAACTGAGGTACAGTTCTTTAGGCACAACTAGGATGTCCTGCTTCCAATTTATTAAGCCAAAAATGTTATTCCCTATATTGCCTCCATCCCATCAATCTACACTCACCATGGTTTCCTCCAACTATCACATTGACAGAATGACAGGAAGTAATTTTCACAAACATGAAAGTTTATGGAAAAGTCATTGGAGTTTAGGGGAAAAAAGAAATCACACAAGTGTAAGTTTATAAGAACAACCAGTCCTAGGGCATAGTGAATTGACAGATCTTATGTAGAACTTCCTAAAGCCTTGTACTTCAATTAGGGGATAAGTTGCCCTTTTGAAAGAACCAGGTGATCAGACAGAAGAGAAAAAGAAGCCTGACAGTTGTTACTCAACCCCCTTCCCAAACAAAACAAAACAAACCTGTACTCACTCATTTAGTTTATAATAACTTACTTATCAACTTCGAGTCAAAACAAGTAAATTTCTCATTAAAATCATGCACATAAGCCATGACTAATGCCACTAATTGATTCTATAAAGTAATAGGACAATACAACACTTCAAGGGGCAGGGGGCAGGCAGTTACATGGAAATGATATTAGTAATATGTACAGGGGATATTTGCTCAGTAATATTTCTATAATATTTACAGATTATACAGATAGATTTGGTTATAACGATAGTTCAAAATGTTGGTTAACTTTATTTGAGATATGCCTCTATTTTTGCTGGCCTTTTCTGGAAGGTTTATGAAAGATGAAATTTTTAAAGACACTGTTGGTAGGATCAGTTAATTGTAGCCTTATTTTCTATGCCATTTGAATCTTTATTTGTGAGATATATTTAAATGAATGAAAGCATTTTTGCCTTCTTTGTTTGAGATAGGTAAATTGTTGTCTACATCTCTGACCAGTCAGCCACCTTGGCTTAGTATCTTTTGGATCATTTTGATGAAGGACATACATAGAGTCTTGCTTATATAATTTGTTTTCCCAAAGTAACTGACCAAATTTCTCTCATCTATATCTTTGTAAAAAATCCCACAGAAATGGAATGAAAGCAATTCCCTTTCTAGTGCAGAGATTCTTAACTGTGCGTGTGTGTGCATGTGTGTGTGTGTGTCTGTGTGTTTATGTATATAGATGTTGGACTGTTTTGACAGCCTATGGACTTCCTTCTAAGACTAATGCTTTTCGAAAGCATAAAATATATCAGATTAAAAATAAAGCAATTATATTAAAATAAAGCTTTTCCCACTCAAGTTCATAGATTCCTGATATCTGCAAATCTAAGGGTGCCTACAATGTGCATTTCCCATTCCCTTTGACAATTTGATTAACTTCTATACATCTCAGTTTCCTCATCTGTATAATGATGATAATAATAACACTTACCTCTGAGGTTTGTTGTGAGAATTGAGTGAGATAATCTTGGGGAAGCAATTTGTACACTTTAAAGTGATAAATAAATGCTAGGTTTCATCATCATCAAATATTAAGAGGTCATTATTAATATACTTATCATTATTTTCAAGAAACTGAACTATTTATAAAATTGCAATAAAATTCTAGCCTAGAGAAAGTCATCACTACATTTTCTATAGGGTAATGATTTTTTTTTTTTACAAAAGCAATTCTTACAGAATTTCTACACCATGGAGGATTTATTATCTATTTTTTCTGGAGCAAATATTCATGTAAATCGAATCACAGAGCCCTGTGGTTTGTGCATGTCTGTATAAAGTTTTCCCTATTATAATTTGAATTGACTCCTAGTCCTAGTTCTGCCTAAGATTGTTTTGGCTAAAATTTGCATGAAGTTATTATGCACCTGTGCCTTCAACAAGACACTCAATCTCTTTTGGCTCTGGGCATTTTCCCTGGTTGTCTGTCTTGCTTGCAATGCTCTCTCTCCTCATCTTCATCTCCTATTTTCTCTTGCTTCCTATAAGAACTAGCTAAAATCTTACTTTCCACAAGGAAAGTAAGATTTTTTCTATCTCTCTTAATTTTAGTGCTTTCCCTCAATTGATTATTTGTTATTTATCCTGTATGTATCTTGCTCATGTATGAGTATATCTATGTGTATATAACTATCTCTCTCTCTCTCTCTCTCTCTCTCTCTCTCTCTCTCTCTCTCTCTTTCTCTATCTATCTGTTGCAGGTTGTCTCCTCCATTAGATTGTGAGCATCTCACATACAGTGATTATTTTTTGTTTTTCTTTCTATACCCAATGTCTGGAACATAATAGCTATTTAATAAATGTTTGTTGACTAACTACAATCTGCACAAGATGAATTTCTTCAGAGGTCCAGGAAAAGACTTTAGTTGTCTTGTTTATAATGACGAGAATTTAAAGATGGCTACTCATTGATGTCTACAGGCACAAAATTTGTGATCCTGAGAGCTAAAGGTGACAATTAAATGAAGACATACAAAACCCCATAAAGACATTGCAAGTATTGGTTCTTTGTATTTGTAATAGATTTATAGGCTACTTCAATTTACCATTCAAATATACATCTCCTGACCTTCATAAAGAAAAACTCATTATCAGCCACAGCAGAATAAAGAAATAGGGAGCTGTCCCCTCAACATTCTCTTGAGGAAATTTCTCAGAGTTGCAGCATAAAATATTTCTTCCTAATAAGGAACTATTCTTTCTTGAATTCTTAGAAACATGTTGTAAAAACAATTTTTGAGGTACAATGAGGTGTCAGCCACTTCCTTTACCCACTCCTATTTTATCAATAGTATGACTCTGATGACAGATATGCTTTGAAGCAGCACATGAATTATATTGGAAGGAAATGTAAGTCAAACATGACTGAAGATTGCAATAATTTCTTATTGAAAACAAATATTTAATCTTTGCCTGATCTGAGTAAAGGAAAAATAGCAAAGGAACTTTTAAAAATGAAAATGTAAGAATGACCTTCTACCTAAGACAGAGGGAATAGCCATCAATAGAAGAAAATGTGGTGCAATGGAAAGACTGTTAAACTTAAAGTCAGAAGCTCTGAGTTCAAATCCTTGCTCTGCCATTCACTAGCTGTGAAACCAAATTTTCTGGGCCTGAGTTTCTTTACCTGTAAAATATGAATGTTGGATTATATGATGTCTCAGATCCCTTCCTGCTCGGAATGTATGATCCTGTGAATGGTAATATGCTGGCTGTGAAAAGGCCCAGCTGATCAAAACATCTTCCTGATAACTTTATTTAATAGAAAAAATTCTCAAAATTATCCTCATTCTTTGAGGATATTTTTATTAAATTATTTATTTTTCGTTTTCAACATTCACTTCCATAAGTTTTAAATTTTCCCCCTCTCACCTCCCTCCTTCCCCAAGATGGCCTGCAATCCCACATGTACTCCACAATGCATTCCTATTAAAACAATTTCACACTAGTCATGTTGCACAGAAGATTCATAACAAATTGGAAAAACTATGAGAAAGAAAAAAAAAACAAAATAAAACAAACAAAAAAGAAAATAATCTTCTTCATTCTGCATTCCAACTCCATAGTTCTTTCTCTGGATGTGACTGGCATTTTCTGTCATGTATCCTTTGGAATAATTCTATATCTTTGCATTGCTGAGAAGGGCTAAAATTATTACAATCAATCCTCTCACACTGTGGCTGTTACTGTGTACCGTGTTCTCTTGATTCTGCTCCCCTCACTAAGCATTAGTTCATATAAGTCTTTCCAGGTTTCTCTAAAGTCCATCTGTTGATCATTTCTTATAGTGCAATAGCATTCTGTTACATTCATATACCACAACTTGTTTAGCCATTCCCCAGTTCATGGGCATCATCTCGATTTCCAGTTCTTGATCACCACAAACAGAGCTGCTATAAATATTATTGTACATGTGTAATGTTAATGGGATATAAGATCTTCCCCACCCATTAATAGGCCTCATGTGGAGCCCATTAAGAAAAACTTGCCTACGGGAGGATTCCTTATAGGAAGGCTTTCCTACCTTTTACTAATTTCTAATTAGGTACTGTGTCACAAGGGTTGGGATGCTTTATGGCTCTGAGAAGTATATACATACTCTGAGTTGGTATTTTGCTTTGGGGATTTACTTATGAGAGGGATCTTGTGATTCCCTGGTTGAGATACTGAGCAGTCATATGTTCAGAGGTCCCCTACTGCTTAGATGTAAAGGCTCTCTCAATCCAGGAATATATGTAAAGCATATAGCAATATTGCTTTGATCAGTCAGTCAGAGCCCTGCCTGTTGGCCTTTATTTTTCTGCTTGTATTTTCCTCTGTTTGTATTTTCTGTGAAATTCACAGCACTGACTTTTCCCCTGATCTAGTGAATGAAAGTAATTAAAAAAAAAAGATTGTTGATCCTTTAAACAGCTATCTTTCCTCGTAAAGCAGATTCAAGAACCTGTGCTAGCAGCCATTCTGGGTATATCTTTGTGGTTGCTGCTACAACATGTGGGTCCTTTTTCTATTTTTATGATCTCTTTGGGATATAACCCTAGAAGTCATGTTGCTGGGTCAAATGGTATGCACTTTTTTATAGCCCTTAGGACATAGTTCCAAATTGCTCTTCAGAATAGTTGGATCAGTTCACAGCTCTACCAACAAGGCATGAGTTTTCCAACTTTCCCACATCTTTGCCAACATTTGTTTTCCTGTCTTGCCATGTTAAATAATCTGATAGGTGTTTAAAGGAGATTAAATTGATTATAATAGATGAAGAACCATTTGTGTGGGAGAAAATGTGTAGAGATTTGTTCATTTGATTAAGATCCATTATGTCTCATTGGCACCTAACAGAGAGTCAAGTCTAAGGGGAATAAGACACAGAATATTGACTTTCTGAGTGACTCTAGGCTAAACATTACTGATTCCTTCAACTAGCCCTCATATACTATAGTTTCAAATTCCTCTACTGTCTTATGTTTTATGAGAAACTTATTTCCTAAAACATGGTGCACAGAGCTATAATACAGTATCATTTCCTTTTTGTTGCACATTATGCTTCTTTTAATGCAGCTAAGAAAATTATTATTATTATAATTATTTTACCACATAGCAGAGAATCTTGAATTGAATTAGACATCATAATTTTGACATATAAACTTTCAGTCCACTAAGACTCCAATCTGTTTCACAGGAAATTTCATATGACCTTTCGTCTTGTACTTGTGAAATTTAAATTTTTTAAATCCAAATTTAGCCTTCTACATTTATCCTGCTTAAACTTCATATTATTCATTAGGATCCTATTAAGGTATTTTTGGATTCTGACTCTGAATCCCAGTGCATTAGTGATCCCTCCCAGATTTGTATCATTTACCTATTTTATAAGTGTACCTTCTATGACTTCACTCAAATTTTTAATAAAAAATGTTGAACATCACATAGCAAAAGACAGATATCTGGGAATGATATTAGATATGAACACATATATTAACACTGACCTGATAATGACTGTTTTGTGAGTCTATTCAACTGCTTTTGTATTCACTTAACTATACTATCTAATTTTCCACTAGAAGAGCATAGGAGTCTTTTTTGAGTGCTTCATTGAAATCTAAATATGTATGCTGACAGTGTTCTACTGATCTGGTAGACTAGTTATAATGTAAAAATAAAGTACATTATAGAGTGAGTCCATCAAGAAATGTTCTTGATGAAGTCATGTACACTACTCATGATTACTGTTCTTATATTTAAATACTTATATCCTCTCCTTTTAATAATGTGGTACATAGAATGTAAATCAAACCAGTATAAGTTTATTTAGAATATTAGTCAATTGAGATGGCCAGATAGCACAGCGAGTAAAAGCACTTGCCCCAGAATCAGGATGGCCTGGGATCGAATCCAGGCTCTGATATTTAGCACCACACCCAAAAATAATTGGCCTTGTAACCTTGAGCAAGTTACTTAACCCCAATTGCTTAAAACAAACAAACAAAAAAAAGAATATTAGTTAATCTCATAGACATTTTGCATGTATCACTCTTTTACAGATTAATCCCCAGAACTTTATTTCCAATTCTCCAGTTCCAAGACATCTTCTCTGTTCTTTGAAGATTTTCAAAGACTTTTGACATAGCCTTAACTCTCACAATTGCAAGTTCTTTTAGTAGCCCAGGCCCAAGGCTTTGAGTTCATCAGTGTGTGGTGGTGGCTTGAACTCTAGGCAAGCAGTAAAACTATCTTCTTTTCTGCTCTCTTAATTTTAGTTTTTATTCCTTGCAATAACCATCTTTCACTTGTTCTTTCCAAATTCAATCAAAAGTCTCCTTGACAGAGGAAACAGAAACAAAATAAGTCATTAAGTTTCTGCACCTCTGATTATTATCTTCACTGCAAATAGAGGTCAATCTTCCTTTAATTCTTCTCTGATTCCTCATACAGTTAAAAAGCAAACAAAACAAAAACTTTTCTATTGTTCTTTAGAATTTATAGCCAACTTCATTTTATCCTGGCTTTTTTTGTTTCTGATACTATTCTTATGTGATTGTGCTGCTTATTTATACTTATCCTTTACTTCACACTGTGTGCAATGTTTCTAGTTGAATACTGTGATGGATCTGCCATTCTGCGACTTCTTCATTAGGGAAACTCATCTAAATATGAATATCATAAGCTATCTATACCCACTTATGTGCGATTCTTATACAGGTCCTCCTATAAATATGGCACAAAAAGGTCTAATCAATACACTGAATCCGTTTCTCATGTTCTTTGGATATTGCAAGAATAGCAATGGTGCATACAAGGATTTTTTTTCTTTTTCTTGATACTGGCCCATTTTTATGACCATATATTTCCTCTTTATGATGCTTCTCCAGTACAATTATTCATTTTCCATATGTTGGAGCCTTCTCATATTGACTATGTGTCTTTACATAGTCTTTTTGATGATACCTACTACTAATTCTTCAGATACAGTGGTATTTCACGACTTCAAGCCATATAACACCTCTTATGAGGGACAGAGATTGGAACTAGGGTTCTGGTTTCATATTTATAGGGAACTACTAGATGAAGATATTGACTTTACCACATTAGCATCTTCAATATAACTTTTAGTCTTAGAGAGTTGCATAGAGCACCAAAAGGTTAAATGAATTGCCCAGGGTCACACGTCTACTGTGTCAGAGACAGGGCTTGAATCCAGATCTTCCTCATTTAAGCTAACTCTCTGTATACCATGCTACATTCCCTTTCACCAAAGAATTATACAGATTTTTTAAAGACTACTTCTCTCTTTCCTTCCTACTCTGAACCTGGTTCACTGCCCATTTTCCATGTCTGTCCAAATATATGCATTGTGTCATAATTTGGGCAATATAAATTCTTTATCCACTTGGTTTTTCCCATGTAGATAGTTTGGCTTAAGTATTTTGTTTGATTGTGTACTTCATTTAGGACTCTATTCCATGTTTCAGGGCTTAAGATAATTAGAATAAAGATAGAACTTAATTTTAACCTGAATTTATTGTTAAATTCTCCATATAATTCACACAGTTTTCCTTAACTAACTCCCCTTTTCTTTTTGCATTAGAATTACTTCTTATTATGTTTTTAGAATTTAATTATTTAAGAGCTTCCCATCCTCTTTTGAGCCTTGTCCTCCACAATATTTGACATTGAATTTTGTATGTAGGACTCATTATAAAGAATGAAACTTTTAATGTATCTTCATCCCCACGTCCCCCCCTCCAAAAAAAATTGAGGGAAGGGGAGAAGTCCTAAGAATGACAAATTGACAGGTTGATAAATGTCAAGATATTAACCTAGATTTAGGAAATTTGTAAATAGACAGCAGTCTAGAGAGGAACATGGTATCTATAGGGGATATCATAGAAACAAAGTGCAGTGCAACACTGACAAAGTTAACTCTAAAAGGTGTGTGGTTGATGAACTTTGGGAGAAGATGAGGCTCATAAGAAAAGGTCATGAGATGGATCCTTGGTCAAGCCAATTAACTTTGTCATGTTCCCTGGCAAAAGATCATGCTTTCAGTTGTGGCCAACCATCTCACAAAACCTTGGTATCAATTGGGGGAAAAGTGGGAGTGATTAGTATCACAGTCATAACTAAGAATATCTATATTTAGTACAAATTAAAAATAAAAATCAACTAAGATGTTTGTGTGCATGCATGCATGCATGCATGTGTGTGTACAAGTATGGAGGTAGAGGTGGAGTTAACAAAACTTTAATATACCTCAAGGTTGTCCCTGAGGATACCAGACCAGTACATGTTACTATTGATGTTGAAACAAGTACCCAAAAGATGGACAACATGAGCAGTTCACTTCAGTTGTACTGGTGAAGCCAAGGAAGAAGGTGTGTCCTAGAATAAGGTTGTTATGGGTATTGAACTTTTGGAAGGGGTGTTAGCCAAGGTTGTTGTCTTAAGAATTATAGGCATAGCATTTTGGTTCTAATTAATAGTGTAAATTCACTCCAAATTTCAGGAAAAGAAGGAACCTAGGCCTCTTCATCTTGTAAGAGTTGGTCAATAATTTAACCACCTAATAAAAAGATGACATGATTATATTTGTAATTCATGGCATGATATTACAATCTTCTTATAAGTCTAGCCATGTAAATCTTACTACGGGATGGAAACCTTTCCTTTCCTATTCCATCTGGCCAAAAACCCTTTTTCTATTTTGTTTTAAGAAAAGTAACCCCTTAAATATCTAAATTTTTAAAACAAAAAAAGAAAAGAAATTATTCCAGGGCTTAAAATGTTCTAAAGACTTAATGACTAGTGATTATTTAGTAAACAAATATTCTTGACATGGATTTATCTAGATACTATATGGCTCAATTGACCTACTTCACTACTTTTAGTGAAATTTGCTGATGAGAAAGAAATAGTGGAAAGGTTCAAGTTCAATGATTAAGGTTGGCTAGACCTGGACCTTGGAATATTCTACTTTATGTAGAATTGCTGTATAATATTTATAGTGGCAGTAAAATGCTACTAAGTATTTAAATGCTATTTTCAATTGCATTTACTCCAGTAGCATTTGATCTTTTAGCTAATAGAATATAATGATGCTCTTTGCAGATTTTCCCTTCTTAACTGAAATGACTAAGCAGAAACACAGCAGTCCTTCCTGGATTTCAGTCCTGTTTCCAATTGTGACAGACTGAAACTGAGTCTAAATGCCATGAGGACATCAACAATCTTCGTAGAACAGATAGGAATCTCAGTTACTATACATAGGCTGGATATATGGGTGTATTTTCCATGTGAAGAAACCTTAGGGCTCTCTAGGACACAAAGACAAAAGCTTATTGTGGGAGAAGTTGAAAACTGTTTCAAAACATGAGAAGAATGACTACAGTAAGCACAGATTTGTTTACCAAATCCCAGAATGTTAGACCTAAGGGGAAGCCCTTGAAGCTTGAAAGAAGTAGTATAAATAAAAGGAAGTTCTACTGTACAGAACCACAGAAGCTGAGAATTTAAGAAACTTCCGTGACCATTGAGTCTTATTCGAACCTGAGAAGAACCTCTTCTTACAGCATTGCTAACAAGTGATGATCAAACTTTTGCTGGTTTTCAGTCAGGTTGAAAACCACTATCTCTCAAGGCAGCCCATTCTTTCCAACACTCTAATTGCCAAGAAGTTTAAAGCACGGAATTTTTTTTTTTTACAACTATTGTATTCTGAACTCTCTTGTTGAGGCCAGGGGAGGTTATCTTTTCCCCTAATTCCCTCTCCCATTTCTAATTTCCCTATTGCTGTAGACAGCAACACCATCCTCCTGGTCACACAGGCTTGCAAACTAGGAATCATCCTTACCTCTTCACTATCTTTCATCCCAAAATTAAATCTGTTGCCAAGGCCTATCAATTTCACCTTCAGAATAGCACTGAAATATTTCCCCTTCTCTCTTCTGACACTGCAGGCTTTCATACATGGATATTTCAATAGCTTGCTGGTATGTCTGCCTGCCTCAGCTCTCCCCATTCTTATTCATCCTTCATTCATCTACTAAAGTGATTTTCCTAAAGCTCACTTCTAATCCTGTCACCCCTCCC
>NW_027186645.1:16174566-16237305 GCF_028583685.1 Petaurus breviceps papuanus | reverse complement strand
AATGTGTAATTAGTAAAATAGAAATTTCTTACATTTTATACTTTATTATATCTGTCATAACTGCCATTACCATTAATGGGGGGATTTCATTCCTATAAGAAAAGTAATTCTCACTAAAGTAAATTTTACTTAAATATTAACATAGATTTAACACGAGAATTGGAATTTAAAGGATCATCAAAGGAAAGCCAAGAAAATGTTGATAAAAGTGACCCAGAACAGGTATGTAAAAATGCTATTCAAATTTCTGATATTTTACTAAAGTTGAAGTACGTCTCATGCTATTTTTATTGAAAGTTTTTCAGAATTTTGCTTACTTTTAAATGCATTTTTGTCTGATTTCAGGAGTTGAAATTTTCTTTGCAAATACAGAGACCAACAGCAAAACTTCATTCCTAGTTTTATAGTAATAGAGTCACTGGATAGAAGAGAAGAGCCCCTGGATAGTTTTTACTGCCGGCATTTATATAAAGTTCTTACATGATAAGTTAATTTAGACTATCTGATCAATTTTGCCCTTAGTAGGGAAAAATAATGGCGATAGCAGAATTACCATGGATCTGGATGCATGTGAAAGACTATCTTTGTCTTGATTTCTTTTTTATAGCTAGGCTAAAATTATTAGACACCAATGGCAAGATAATAACCTGGAATGTCAGTATCTTAGAATTTATATCAGTTTAGACACGTACACTAAATTCTATCAATGTTTTACAGTATTAATATGTGGCATTAAAATACCATAATAATAAAATCTTAGCATTGGTGATCAAAATAGTCTAGTCTGTACTTAACCCACGTAACCAATCCTGTCTCTAATACCCCCCAAAAGTAGTTGAAGACTTTTTGTGACTGAATATTTGCTACTCAAATGAAGCAGCCCATTGTCTATTTGAACAACCCTAATTGTCAGGAGATGTTTTCCTTACATTGAGCTATGATTTGCCTTCCTCTAATGTCCACGGTGGGCTCCTGCTGACTTAAAAGAGTCAAGTTGAGCAAGGCAAGCCCTTCTGCTTTCTGATCCTCTAAATATTTGATGACTGTTATCCCAGCACCCCTTAAATCTTCTTCTTTTTTTTTTTTTAAGCAATCGGGGTTAAGTAACTTGCTCAAGGTTACACGGCCAGTTATTTCTGGGTGTGGTGCTGAGTATCTGAGCCCGGATTTGATCCCCAGGTCATCTCGACACTGGAGCCGGTGCTCTTACTCGCTGAGCCACCTGGCTGCCCCTAAGCAATTGGGGTTAAGTAACTTGCTTAAGGTTATACGGCCAGGTGTTTCTGGGTGGGTGCTAAGTGTCTGAGCCTGGGATTCGATCCCTGGATTCAATCTCCAGGTCATCCCGAAACTGGAGCCGGTGCTCTTACTCGCTGTGCTACCTGGCTGCCCCTAAATCTTCTTTCTTACAGTTGCTTAGCAGACCTTCCTATGGTATGATATGATAACTTCTAAACTCTCTTTTAGTTCCTCTGAAGTCACTGCAGTTTTCCAGTGTCCTTTCTAAGCATAGTAATATAGGTGTGGTCTGACCAGGACAGAATAGGGGATTGTTATATCTCTCACTAGTAGACTACGTACTACTTTTGCTGTAGACAAAGATCCCGTTAGCCTTTTTGATAGACACATCAGTATTAAATTTATAGCCTGCTAACAATTACTTCTAGATTTTTCAGGAACTCCTTTGAAAAACTGTTTCTCCAATTGTGTATATATGTAGTTGTTTGGTGTTTTTTTTTTTAAAATCCAAGTCCAGATTTTACATTTCTCCCCTTTAAACTGTATCTTCTTAGCATCAGCCCATTGTTCCAATATATAAAAATCCTTTGAAATCTCAGTTCTGTGACTTATTTTATTAGTAGTATATCCCAATTCCATGACATCAACAGATCTAATAATAAGCATTCATATATCACTTCCTCTTGACTATCAGTTAAAAATATTGAACAGAACAAAACTGAGGATAAAGCTACTGACTGCCCTCCAGATTAAATTAGTGTTCATTGGGTCTTCCCAATGAAGCTGCTCCAAACCTACCTAATTTTTTTAATACAGTCCACATTTTTCATCTAGTCCACAAAAATTTTGTGAGAACCTTTTTTTAAATACTTGTTGCAATCCAGGCACACTGTGTCTTTGACCTTCCTTGAATGTAGTCTTTTATTCTCTAGTCTACTGACAATTTAAAAAAAAAGGAAATTTATAAGGTGTCTAGCATAAATTGTTTTTAATGAACTCATACCAATTCTTACTTATCCTCTCCTTAGGACCTTTTCTTTTAAGTATGTGCAAACTATTATATGGTAATTCAGGCCAGAATTTACAAGGAATCAAAAAAATTCACCTTTAACCTGTAACTACTCAAAAATTTAAGAAAAATATTCTTCAGCCCTGCATCCAAATTAGTTTCAGTGCCTTGAGATGCTAATCCTAATCATATAATTTGAACAGTGAGGGTGGGGTTGGGATGCCCCATATTCTAGAGCCTCCTGGCAATGTCTTCCTTAACAGAAATTAGAGGAGTTCCAAAGCCCATGTTTCAGATATTCTATACAAGAGAGAATCTGATCTTAGAACCTTGTTATCATGTTTCACTAAATTTTTATATTCCCCACCAGCAAGAGGCAAGAAGGGGGTGAAAGATGAATCAGGTTACAAAGTCTTACCCTCCCACAGAATCTTTCTAAAACCAAGTCCAATTCACTACCAGGGCCTTCAATCATATACTTTGCCTAGCTTCACAGCTTTCTTCATTATGTACTGCCCCATAAACAACTGTTGAAATCACCATTTCAATGTTTTTGTTCCTAATAATACGAAATTTGTTACTGTGTCACTTATCCTCATTAATGTATTATCGAACTTTAATCTGAGTATTGCCCAAATAGCACCACAGTCCTCAACAAGTCAGTTAATTAAATATTTTCTTAGAATGCATAGGTTTCAGCTGAAGGAGTAGCCATGATATGCCAAAGAAAGTGGTTATGATCTAGGGCTGTAATAACCTTTTGAGCCCTTATAGTTGCATGAAATGATTCTATCACTTTATGTTCATTAAAAAAATAATAATGGGGGCAGCTAGATAGCACAGTGAATAGAACACCAGCCCTGGAGTCAGGAGGACCTGAGTTCAAATCCAACCTCAGACACTTAACTTACTAATCGTGTGACCTTGGGCAAGTCACTTAATCCCAATTGCCCTCTCAAAGAAAAGAAAAAAACTGGCCTTTCAGTAATTAATAGACCAATAAAGAACATAACTGCCTTAGAAAGTGGCATGTACCCTCCCACTGGATGTGTCCAGCTGGAAGCTGACTGTCCACTTATTAGGGATGTTGTAGATGAGATCTCTGTCCAGGTGCAATGAACTAATTTCCTTCTGACTTAGAGATTTGGTGGATCTATGAATTTGGAATATAGTGAAAACCAGGAGAATAAAATGTTGTCATCTTGCTTAAATTATGTCTTTTAAAATGTCCGGTTTGGGGAAAATGATATTATAGGTAATTTAAAGTAGTTTATTTTGGTATGGAAAGGTGGGTAGAGTGCTAGGCCTGAAGTCAGGAAAATTGATCTTCCTGAGTTAAAATCTGCCTTCAGACTACTAGTTACTAGTTGTATGACCCTAGTCGAGTCACTTAACCCTGTTTGCTTCAGTTTCTTCACCTGTAAAATGACCTGGAGAAGGAAACAGCAAACCACTCTAGTATCTTTACCAAGAAAACCCCAAATGGCATCACAAAGAGTTGGTTATAACTGAACAACAAAAAATGTTAATTGTGGTCATGTGTAAATATGTCATGTAAACATTTTTAACATGATTTATTCAAGAATAAATATGGGTAGACTATCAGTACTGTGGTTAATCCCATGTAAACCAGTTATGGGACTGTAATCCCAGTATGTCTTAACATTTGGAGAATTTTGCTTTTAGACTTGGATCCATGGTTCTTACCTGTTTTAGGCCCAGGGAATCATGTCTTACATCACTGTTTTGAAGCAGTCGTTTCCTACCCCATACTCTCCATTAATTCTGTTGATGGATCTAAGTTGTATATTGAAATCGTTTCTTATTTCTTCTTTTGAATTCTACAAAAAAATAATGTCCTTTCTCTTGCCAATTCCTACACTCCAGTTAGTAAAATAACCAGAGATGTGGTTTTTACTGGAACGAAACTCAGAAGTGGACACTCTATATAGGTATATCTCATGACAGTATAGTTACTTTAAATCATATTCTAGTTTCCCATAGACATATGTCATAATTTAGACTTGCATAATTTAAGCACACCTATAAGTGACCTTCAGTTTAAAGAAATTTAAAAGTCAGCAATAGGCAAATACATAAATGTAGTAAAGAATCTCACTACTTAAAAGGAATAGTAAGGTGAATTTTCTATCCCATCCCAAGTTTATATTTTATTTGGTCTGCTTTTTTTCATTAGGCAGAACATATTTTTAACATAATTTTAACCATTTAAAATTATTGTCTCTTTTTAACTGATTTTGAAAAGTATTTTACTATGAGACCATAAAAAATAAGATATGAAATGGGAAATTGTTGCTGTTTGTTTTTTTAGGAATATAGTATGGCACATGTATAATAATACACCTACCCTAATCCGGAATACCCTGGATAAAATTTACTTTGAAATTTTATTTGTTCTAACATTTAGGGAAAGTTTAAATAATTTTTTAACATTCCTTTAAAACACAGTGATTTTGGGACTAGGTAAGACTTTTTTTTAAAATGTATCTATTATTTTATTTTATTTTTGCTTTTTGGAGGGGGGAAGGTAGGGCAATTGGGGTTAAGTGACTTGCCCAAGGTCACACGGCTAGTGTGTGTGTGTGTGTGTGTGTGTGTGTGTGTGTGTGTGTGTGTGTATGTATATGTATATGTTAAGAGTCTGAGGCTGGATTTGAACTTAGGTCCTCCTGACTTCAGGGCCGATGCTCTATTCACTCCGCCACCTACCCGCACCTAGGTAAGATCTTAAGCTTAAAAGATTAATTTTAACTATTGTTTGTTTATTCTTTAATTTTTCTTTTTCCATATTTCATTACCCAAGGATAAAGTTACTTTAGAAACAGACAACATACCAGAACAAGCAGCACATAAGAAACAAGTAAAGCCACTTAGTTTTCCACTTTCTCTGAAAAGAATGTCTCAAGGACTGGAACCCAATAAAGAATCTAATAGTGGTGACGTGCATTTAGATGCAGATCCAAATTGGGAAGAAAGGTATGAAAAAATGTGGGTTGACCAGGAGAAAATGGAAGTCAAAAAGAATTTTAAAATCATTACAACTGAGTTAAAGCAGATATTTGGTGAAATTTATGAAAAGGACAAAATTGCTGATCAACCCACAGAGAAACTGCAAGAAAAGGAACCACAAGATGACTTTGAAGAGGAATCAAAACAACTACAGGAAGCATCCCCTAATTTGGCAAATAGCTCAAGTGATACTGAGGAAATGAAGAAATATGGAGGCACTCTCAATGTAGGAGTTCAGCCATTTCCTGAACAATGGGAATACGGTCTGGAAAATGCTGTTTTACAGAATTTAAAGCTCACTTTCCAAGAAAATGTTCTTCAGTCATCTTCTAATCTGTGCTCAGAAAGTAGCAGCCTACACCATAAGAATGGTAATAAGCCAAAAATTGAATATACTTGCAATTTAAATGAAAAGAATGTTGCTTATGATGCAGAAAATATAAAAATAGCCAACTCACAAATAGCTATAAATGAAGTGAAGGAAGATGGAGCATTTGGTATGCAACTGGCAGGAAGTCTGAACAGAAATACCACAAATTTGGAACCAGATTCAAGACATTTGCTACAATCAAGTGGTCTAGGAAGCCATTTTGGTGTCCAGCTTACTTGCTCTGATGATATGAAATCAGTCATCCAAAAAAAGAAACCCGAACTTACTACTGCAACAGAATTTAATGAGAAAACAAAACTAAAAGAAAACTTCTTCCAGAATAGTGATCACAATGCCAGTAATTCTACAAACGAGCAAAGACATTGGAGACACTCCCTTCCATATAGTAATAAAATATCAAAAATGCACCTGGATAAAGAATTAAATCAAGATTTGCAAAAATTTAAAAATGAATTAGGAGTCTTGAAAGTAGAGTTCCTGGCTTTGGAGAAAGAAAAAATACAACTACAGAAAGAGGTAGATTCACCTCCTGCTACTCTACATTCTATTTATTTTTTGTCTTCATCAGTCATCCTGTGTAATTGACTTTTACAAATGCTATGTTTAAATGCTTGCTATTTGTAAATGATAATTTTAAAGTTGAGTTAAGGAAAATATCCAGAAAGCCTTTTTTTTTAGTCTTTATTTTGGTCATCTAAATTACTCCATCAGATTCCAAAATATTTTGCATGTAAACAAGAAACTTTCTAAAGCAGACATGCAAATTAGAATATTAAACTATGTGGCCAGAAGAACAAGAATAAGCCTAAAGAGGGCACAGGCCTAAAAGAAATGTAGTAAACTCAGATTCTTTTTTATGCAAGTCCCTGTAATATTTTACATTTGAAATAACTTTGCTTTCTATGGACATTTTTATTTTCTTAGCCAAGTGTAAGATGTGGCTTAAAATATTGAAAATAGAAGCTAACATTAGGGAATTCTAACAAATCCACCTGATTGGACTAATACTTTTATTGTGATCTGCTATGTTCATCTTTACTGACTTTACTAAAATTCTTAGACGTTAATTTTTTTCCATTAAAACAAAATCAAACACATTTTTGCTAATTCAGTTTATATCAGTTTTCAAAAAGGCATTAACAAGTATTTCTTTATTTATCCCACAAGTAATAAATGACAGAGTTGGGGCTTACACCTAGACCTTCAGACTACAAGGTCAATGCTGCTCTTTTTGAATTTAGTGGTTTTTACAATATTTTCATTTGCTATAGACAGTTATTATCTTAGCACAGAGATAATATAAAATGTCAGCAAAAGATGGAAAAATCATGGCAAAACATTGACTTCTGATGTACTTGAACATTGACTGGCTTTAGATACTAGCAAGCTAGCACATTTCATTTAATCATTGAATTTTATTTTTTGGAAGGAGCATTGGCAGTCATCCAGTCCAACCCTATTATCTTATGGATGAGGAAAGTTTAGGATCAGGGAGGATACATGGCCAGCATCTCTTGGCTCATCTGCACATTCACATGTCTGCCTTATAATTATCCTTTCCCAATAATAACTCAGAGTGTAGCAGATGATAGTGGATAGAATGCTAAAGTCATTCAGTTAGACCTGGGATCAAGTCTTGCTTCATCCTGACATATACCAGTCAATCCTGAAACTAGAAGCAGGGACTAATCTGCATTTCTAGAGGGAGTTTCCTAATTTGCAGTTACATACACTAATGAAATCACAGGTTCTGTCCAAAAAAATAATAATAGTAATTTGCATTTCATATAACTCAGATTATAAAAATACTTTGTAGACATCTCATTTAATTTTCATTGCTTTTCCTATAAAGTAGGTGTGGCGCATATTTACAGGCAAGGAAATTGAAGCTCAGAATATTTGAATGACTTTAGGAAATGGACCAAGTCGATATCTAAACCTAAACCTTCTAACAACAAGCTCAGTGCTACCTCTTCTATATTTTTTAAGTACTAAATAATGCACTTCATTCTGAATACATCTTCTGAATCAAATGTGAGGACCTCCACCCAGTGTACTGGTTTCTGCTACTAGTTTATCAGTATGATTTTGACCATGCTTTAATGTTTCTGTGCTTCAGGATCCTCATCTGTAAAATGATAGCATTAGACTAAGATTTTTTCCAAATCTAAAAAAGATTGTGCTTCTATGAATGTGCACAGTGAACAGCATTGATTTTCCAGAATGTAGCAGTCACACTGCCTAAATCCCACCTTGCTCAATTTCCTGTGTTATAAATGGCTATCCAATTAGTCACTACCTCCAGTTTGGGTTTTTTTTTTACTCCCTGAACTCCACAGACAGGAATGAGAAATTAAATATGGGATGGGAAATGCCTGTTGTATGGTAGAAAATAACGAAGGGTAATTATTTCAGTCCTCAGTTTCGTCTGTCGGGTCGTTGTGGTAGAAAAGGCTGAAACAAGTTTGAATGTATCATTGTCTCTGTTTGCTTTTGTCTGCTAGTTAAAGAAGGAAAATGAGAGAACATGAAAAAAGGATCAGAAAACAAAATGAGATAGGAATTGATTACAAAATGTAAAAAAATTTTGACAATTTTTGTTTCCAAATAAAAAATAATTGAGAATAATATAGATATTTAGGTGTATATTTCAAAATAAAAGTAGGAATATGAGAGACAGCATGGCACAATGGTTAGCAAGTCAAGATGACCTACTTCAGTTCCAACCACTAACGTTGGCAAGTCATTTAACATCTCAGCATTCTAGACAGATCTCTACAACTATAACTTGCTGAGAAGATTCAGAACAGAATTGATAGAGGGAGTTTTCTCTTCTAAGAGCTCTTTGGACTAGTTATATCACAGGTCCCTAGAAAGCACATAATTATTTTTTTTTAATAAAATGACAATCATACTAAGTACAAAGCTTTTCTTTTAGGTTGAAGAGGAAAAGAAAAAGCATCAATACAATGAAAAGGAAACATTGAAGGAAAAAGATGGTGGTAAATTAAATGAAAATAGATTGATTGGCAAAGTTAATGAGCTGTTTTCTATGGAGAGCAATCAACATGGTAAAGATGAGGAAAATAAAATCCCTGGGACAGAAATTCCAATAATGAGCATTTCTTCTTCCAATCAAAGTTCAGCACCTGTGCACCATCTTTTAAAGGGGTAAGTCTGTCAAAATATTTAATAGGAATATTATTATCAAATATTAAAATTAATGGTTAAGTTCAATTAGCTCTAACAATCTGGAATCAGATTTAATGTGCATTAGCTTCATTCTTGTTTTTTGTCAAGAAATAAAGTCCTATGAATATATATTTTTCTTTTGCTTTTGGTATGTTCTTTTATTCTGGGACTATCACATCAGCATCTATTGAAGGAGAGAAGGTAAGCTTCGATGAGATCCAAAAGAATAACTTGCAGTATAAAATATAAGTGGCAAGGAGTAAATCAAGATAGTTTTTGAATGTATAAATAATAAATCTTAATGAGATAATAATGCTTATGGCTACAAAAATAAATGAGATGGACTGTTTTAGTAGGTAGAAAGTACCCCATCATTAGAAGTGTTAAGAAATAAATGAATTTCTTCTTTTACAACATGGCTAATGTGGAAGTATGTTTAATAAGATTGTACATGCATAACCTATGTCAGATTGTTTGCCATCTTGGGGAGGTGAAGGGAGAGAGGGAGGGAGGAAAAAAAATTCAGAACTCAAAATCTCATAGAAGTGAATGTTGAAAACTATCTGTACGTGTAATTGGAAAAAATAAAATACTATAAGTGGAAAAAAATAAATGGAGCTTTCCTTATTGAAAAAAAGATGAATGATTTTAAGTGCTTATCATATGCCAAGCCCTGAGGATACAAATAAAGAAGTTAGACAACCTAAACTCTCAGTAAGGTCACACTTTAATTTGAGGATATGCAAAATATAAAAAGAACCACCCACCAACTCACCACTGTGAGGAGTGGGTGTAAGGGAATAGCAGAGGGTCCAAGTGGACGAGGATTCTGGTTCTGTCCTCCAGAGATAGGACTGAGGAGAGAAGAAAGGTTTGGTGTCCTTCCAGGATAGGGGAAGAAAAAGGAGGAACTGGCAACAAAAAGTAGAGAGGAGCACCCGTGTAGCACTTTCTCCATAAGGCCCTCTACTGCTCATACGGTTTCTAGACAGGCTGAGGAAGAGCAAAAAGCAGATAACAGCTACTTGCAGTCTCACAAAAAAAAAAAAAGCCAACATAGGACCATAAGATGATAGATGACAACCTGACAGGAATAAAGAGGATTCACATTTCACGTTGGGATTGTACTAGATGACTTTAAAGTTGCAACTCATGAGTCTGAGTCTGGAAGTGTCCTGGATTGACATTGAGGAGGGAGAGAATGTAGAAAAGCAAGGCCACATTTACTTTCATGAACTTGATAACGAATAATTTAAGCATATGGTAGGATAATGAATTTCAAGAGCAAAAATTGCATAAGTTCAAGAAAACAATATTTTTATGAGCATACATGTTTGATAGGCACTGAAAAGGGCATCTTTCTCTGCCTTGATGCCAGTACACTACAGTGTGACCTCAGTGGCACACAGATAGAAAGTTGTCTACCTTTCCCTTGATTAGTGTGAAGTGGCTGTTTTTGTGAGATACAGTAAAGCCATGGGTAGTTGAGAGAAAGTCTACTTTTGTTTTAATTGTCATCTTTTGTTTTTGTGTCAGTCTCATTTCCCAAGATATCTCTTCTCATTCTTCCAGAGAAACATCCCTTAAAACAAAACATAAAAAAGGAAAATAGAGTTTAGCACAGCTAACCATCATGTCAATATTACATGCAGTGTTCCACCCTGAGAGTCTTCCATTCTGCATAAAGGGAAGGAGGTGCCTTTTCAGCTAGACCAAGCGTGGTCATTATAATTTCACAGAATTTAGTTTCAGTTGTTTTATTGTCCTTAATATTTACGTTGTTGCAGTTATGATTTGATATTGTTGTCCTGGTTGTCCTTACTTTATTTTGCATTAATGCATAGAAATATTGTCATGCTTCTATATAGTCATCATTTCTAACAATAGTGTTCCATTAATGTTCACACAGTAATGTTCCATTATATTACCATATCACAATTTGTTTAGCCATTCTCTACTCAATGTGCAATTACTCTATTCCCAATTATTTTCTACTGCAAAAAGTGTTGCCATGAATATTTTGATGTTTCTAGGACCTTTCTTGCCATTGAGTAAAAACACCTCACTGGGGGTGCAGCTAGGTGGCACAATGAATCGAGCACCAGCCTAAAAGTCAGGAGGATCTGAGTTCAAATCCGGCCTCAGACACTTAACACACTTACTAGCCATGTGACTTTGGGCAAGTCGCTTAACCCCAGTTGTCCTCCAAAAAAGCAAAAAGACCTCACTGGGTTATATGTTAGCAGTGGGAGAGAGAAATAATTCTAAAGTACCAGAGAAATGGCTATTCTTTGGAAAGTTTTGACTGAAAGTTAATTGAATCAGGCTAATTTGCAACAAACATTCTAATCAAATTCTGTGAAATCTATGAATAAAATTAGTGGCTAGAAGAAATTGATATCAAGAATTATTACAAAATGTGTCAGATATTTATTTGTTTGTTTTCCCAATAAAGTCCTTCTTTGATACTTTCATCAGAGTGGGAAGGTGGAGATACCTAAAGGCTCTGTCAACAGAGCAACAGGCAGGTTTGTAAACTCCATTAAAGCTAGGATCAAAGAATAGTCTTCCCACATTTGTGATTATTTGCTCACTGGTTTGCATGTGCGCTTGAGTGCACATACACATAAACACACACATTTGAATGTGCTAACTCCTGAGGAAGTTCATTTCTGTGTAAATAAATCTAATTGTTTAGAATTTGTTGGGTTTTTTTTCATGTATTGATCCTAAATGTGCCCCTAGTCCTACCCTCGGAGGGGTCAATTAAACATGATAGACTTTCATATATTTGAATACATATACCACTACCTATCCTCCCAACTCTTCATGTTCTTTTCTCTAGGCTAAACATCTGCAGTGCCTTCAGCTTCTCTTCTTTCACATGGTCTTCATCCTTCTCCATTCTGTTTTCTCTCCTCTGGACATATTCTGAGTTCTAAATGTCTTTCCTAAAATATGTATCCTAGAAATGAACACAGCTTTTCAAATATTCAGACCAGGGTAGAGTACAAGGAAATTATCATCTCCCTCCTTCTGGATTCTATGCCTCTTACAATTCAACCTACAATCATATTAATTTTTTGTACTTTCTCTTAGTATTGTCATATCAACCCTACCGTCTATCAACTCCCAAATATTTTGCACACAAATTGTCTAGTCACAACTACCCAGTTTTTTAGTTGTCTTTTAGCCCAAGTATAGGCATGAAATGGGGAGCATTTTAGGTGAAGAAAATGCATTATATGAAGGTTTACAGCAGAACATATTTCTATAATAGAAAAGATACAAATCTGACTAGAATGGACTTTGCATTTTGAAAAGTAGTGTTAAGAATCTTTGTTGGATTAATAAGGTAGCCCTGAATATAAAGGAACTTCTTAGCCAGGCAGTTCAGATTTGATGCACCACAAAAGAGGGTGGCCATTAAAGTCTTATCATCTGGGGAATATGCTCAGTTTTATTTAAGTAAGGTTAGTCCAGAAGCAATATGTAGTATGTGTTAAAAGAGAAGGAAAAATAATTTCCCCCATTGTTTTCTTTTCACTTAATTTCCCCCATTGTTTTCATATCAATTTTCAATAAAGAATAATTTACACCTCACTTCATGGATTTTTTTTTTCAGCAGTGATTCTGTCATGCATATGAAAGAAATAAAAAAACTTCAAAATGATAAATGGATTTCAGAGGATCCTGGTATTGCTTCACCTTGTGAAAAGGTGAATTCCTTAATTGATACCCTGTTCCATGGTCCTGAAGACAGCAGTTTAAGTGAAGCAGATCATGATGAAGAAAGGTAAAATGCTACTATATTTTCTCATGGAAAAGTATTAGCAATGTGTACTTAATGTAGTTGTAGCAGACTGATGTCCTGTTATTCTTTGTCCTGATAGTTGACTATTCTTTCAAAATAGCTGATGGCATGAAACATATGCACAATAGCACTTTCAATGCAGGCAACTATATTCCAAATGCCAGAAAAGCTAGCTATTATGGTGAATCTAGGAGACCCAGACGCCCTTTCATCTACATACCATACTACTTCCCACTGTTCGACAGTTGAAATTATCATTTTCTCCAGCATAGCAAAACAGCCCTGGTGATAATGCATTCCATTTTGCGCATTGTGGTGATCAAACACAGCAGGATAGACATCAACAGGAATGTGATCTTCACCATGCCTTAGCAGTAGAGGAAGGAATACCAAACAGAAGAGTAGGGTTCAAGTTTCCACTCTACTACTGTCATAACATAGATTTAGAACTGGAAGGTACTCGAGGGATCATCCCTTTCAGCCTCCTTATTTTACAGATGAGGAAAATGGAATCAGAGAAGATTACTGGTTTGCCTAAGATCACACAAGTAAAAAGAGACAGAATCAGGGTTTGAACCTGGGTTTTCTGACTCCAGATTGAGTCCACTTTCCACAGTACCACACTGCCAACATTAGCAGTGGGACCTAGGATGTGCCACACATTTGTAAAATAGGGGTGATAATACTTGCATTATCAATAGGATTGTTGTGAGGAAAGTTCTTTGTAAAGTGCTATAGAAATATGAACTATAATTATTCATTCAATAAATATACAGGGTGTCCCCAAAGTCTGGACACATAGGAAATCTATACATATTTTCAAGAAATCAAATGAATGAAATTTTCAACATTTTATTTAATTAGCATAAATTTTAGCCAAGACAATTTCATATGGAATAAAAGCTTTCATTAGCTATTGGGGACTATTTTCCATATTAATGAGATTTCCTATGTGCTCCTATGTCTTCCTATGAAATCTCATTTCTAATTAAATAAAATGTTCAAAATTTTATTCATTTCATTTCTTGAAAATATGCATAGTTAATGAGATTTCCTATGTGTCCAAACTGTAGGGACACTGATTATTTTTCTCTTGTGTGCAGAGTACTCTACTAATGATTGCTATTATTACAATAATCTTTACTGAAACAGATCATACTTAATGGAACTACTTGGCAGTAGATATGGAGACAAATATGAGGATATTGCTAGCTACACAGCAATATTTAACTGTTTGACTTAGGATTGTGTCAATGAAGAGTTGATTAAACCCCTGGGAAGCAATAGAACCCTTTTTCTTCCCCTAGACCCAGAAATTATTTACTTCTAACTGCTTTTTCTACCTCTAATTTATAGAATATTCTCTGTATTAGGTCACTGATGTTAGTAAATCTCCTAGAAAGAGACAATCATTCTTTCATAGAATTTCTATCTCTGAATTTTGTTATACTATTTAATCATGCTGAAGTTTGATACTTCAGTACTGCAGAGGATTTGTGTATGGTCTCATCAACATAAGTACTTTCTCTAGAGGGGAAGATCATGCCTCCTCATCCTGTGAGAGTTATGTCCACATCATCTCATAATTTTTGCAGAAGTGATCTATCTAATGTGCTGGTAAACTTATTTAAAAAGCATTAATCACATACAATGTGAAGAGCCTTATGCCAGGCCATGGGAAAGGATAGAAAGGTGAATAAGACAGACCTCTTGGAGCTTACAATATAGTAAATAGAACACACATACATATAACTTGAATTTAAAAATTATGATTCTGGGGTGCAGAACCAAGATGGTGGCATAGAAGAAGGAAAACTATGTGAGCTCCCCCCATAACTACCTCAAATACCTATAAAATATGACTCTAAACAAAGCTACATTACCCACAAAGTGACAGCGAAAAGCAAATCTCCCATGGAAGGCAGATCAGCAGGAATGGTCCATCTCAGCAAGCTGGTAACAGAGCCCAGCCCCACGTGAGCCCACAGTTTTAGCCCCAGGGCAGCCCCAACCAGCAGCAGCTAGAGTAACCTGGGAAGTGGATTACCAGCAGCTGTGGTAGTTTCTAGAAACATCAACCCATAAATGCCAAAGGCAAAGTTAAAGGTCAGTATGGACTTTGAGAACAGGGGGACCAAGAGTGTGGTCCAGCCACTACCCCCAGGGTGAGGTGAAAAGCAGTGGAGGTGCTGTGGCCCTGTAGCCCCTACCACGTGGCTGCTTCAGAGCTCCTGGCATGCAGATTGTAGGGGGACCAAGTGACCAGTCTGAGGGGCTCATCATTCTTGCTTTAAAAAGTTAAAGTTTAAAAGGTTAAAGCAAGAATTAACCGGCTTGGATCTGGATCACTGTCTTGGGTTGAGGTCCTCGGGTATGTTACCAGGTGCCAGAGCTTGTGGAAGTTTCAGAGAGGGCACCCAGTTAATAGCTCTGGCAGCTGCAAAAACCCCAGCAATTTGGGACAAAGCTGTCCTCTCTGGAAGCAGAGTTCTACTATGGCATAAAGCTCAGAAGTCAAGTAATTGAGTGGCATCATGAGAAAGCAAAGGAAGCTAAGCAAGCACAGCAGTCAAACCTTAGATTCCTTTTTTGAGGAAAAAAAGGATCAAAGCATGGAATGGGAGGAAGACAATGAAGTCAAAACTCCTGCACCAAAAGCTTCCAAAAAAAATACAAGCTGGTTACGGGACATAGAGGAGTTTAAGAAGGATTTTGAAAACCAAGTAAGAGAAGTGGAAGAAAATTTGGGAAGACAAATAAGAATGATGCAAGAAAACCATGAAAAGAGAGTCAACAACCTGACTGAAGAAAATAACACCTTAAAAAATAGACTAACACAAATGGCAAAAGAAGCCCAAGAGGCCAATGAGGAGAAAAATGCCTTAAAAAGCCAAATTTGCCAGATGGAAAAAGAATTTCAAAAGCTCACTGAGGAGAATCATTCCTTCAGAATTAGATTGGAGCAAATAGAAGCTAGTGACTATGAGAAATCAAGATGCTATAAAATAGATCCAAACAAATGAAAAAATAGAAGGCAATGTAAAATATCTCATTGGAAAAACCACGGACCTGTAAAATAGATCCAGGAGAGATCATTTTAAAATTATTGGACTACCTGAAAGCCATGATCAAAGAAAGAACCTACAAATCATCCTTCAAGAAATTCTCAAGGAAAATTGCCCTGATATTTTAGAATCAGGGGGAAAAATAGAAATTGAAAGAATTCGCTGTTTACCTCTTGAAAAATATCCCAAAAAGAAAACTGCTAGGAATATTATAGCCAAGTTCCAGAGTTCCCAGATCAAGGAGAAAATATTACAAGCAGCCAAGAAGAAACAATTTTAATATTATGGAAACACAATCAGAATAACACAGGATCTGGCAGCTTCTACATTGAAGTATTGAAGGGCTTGGAATATGATATTCCAGAGGTCAAAGGAGTTGGGATTAAAACCAAGAATTACCTATCCAGTAAAACTGAGTATCATGTTTTAGGGTAAAATACAGTCATTCAATGAAATAGAGGACTTTCAAGCATTTGTGATGAAAAAACCAGAGTTGAATAGAAAATTTGGCATTCAAATACAAGAAGCAAGAAAAGCATAAGAAGGTAAACAGGGAAAAGAAATCATAAGGAACTTATCAAAGTTGAACTATTTACATGCCTACATGGAAAAACTATAATTGTAACTTATGGAACTTTTCTCAGTATCAGGATACTTGAAGGGAATATAAATGTGTGTGTATGTATATATATATATATGTATGTATGTATACATGCATATATGTCTATATAGGAGGGTATATGTGCATATGAATACATATGTGAGTGTGTGTATATATGTGTACAGGTATACATAGAAAGAAAACATAGGATGAATTGAATAGGAAGTGATAAAATTTGAAAAATAAAATTAAGAGGTAAGAGAGGAACATAATGAGAGGAGATAGGGAGAGACAGAATAGGGTAAATTATCTCATAGAAGAAGCAAGGGAAAACTGTTACAATGGAGGGGAAGAACAGGAAGGCAAAAGGGAATGGGTCAACCTTACTCTCATTGAATTTGGCTTAAGAAGAGGGAATAACATACACACTAAATTGGGTATTTTATCCTACAGAAAAGTAGGGGGGAAGGGGATAAGAGGGGGGAGGGTAGATTGGGGGGGAGGGTAGTTAGAAGTACACACTTTTGAAAAGGGACAGGGTCAAAGTAGAAAATAGAACAAGTGGGGGCAGGATAGGATGGAGGGAAATATAGTCAGTCTTTCACAATATATCCACTATGGAAATTTTTAGCATAACTGCACATGTACAACTTACATTGAATTGCTTATCTTCCTAGTATGGGTGGGTGATGAGGGAAGAAGGGAAAGAATCTGGAATTCAAAGTTTTAAAATCAAGTGTTAAAAAAAAGTTATCACATTTTTTTATATATGCTCTGTGGAATAAGATATATAGGCACTGGGATATGCCTTACTGGAAAGTTGGAGGGGGAATGGGGTATGGGATGTTCAATGGGATCACTGTTTCTTGAGTGTTGTGTAGGGGAAAGACGGTGAGAAAATTTGTAACTCAAAATCTTGTGTAAATGAATGTTATAAAATAAAAATAAACATAAAATTTATTTTTAAAATAAAATTTTTTATTTAAAAATTATGATTATGTTAGTTATATTATATTTTAATTTATAATACAGTCAAAGATAATGGATATAATTTAATATTTGTTGATGACTCAGTTTATACCAGCAATCAGTATAGTATTCTGCCCAAATTCTTGTTATTTAGGAATCTTAATAATAGACTTTGGCATATGAACAGTCAAAAAAATAAATCATTGTTATTATATCACAGGTTAAGATTTTTTGACTGACATTTTCTTTGAAAGTGATCCCTCAAACTTTTTATTTTGGGGAAGAAATTCAGATGTTACATAAGGAATATTTTTTTCTTTTAAAAACTTGTCACGAGGTAAAGATAAGCATATATTATAAATTATGGCTATGAGATTAAATACTGTTATTTTCTGTATCTTATGTAATTGGCTGGAACCATGAAAAAAACATGATTTTCAAATAGGTATATATTAAATCAAACAGTTACAATGATAACAAACTTTATGTGTATTTTATCTATTTATATTCACACTAAAAAGCATTATTTGTCTTTTAGGCCTGCAAAGAAAACACTGAGTGAAAAGAATAAGGTACTGTTAAAAAAAAAAATGCCAGAAATATAAATTGGTTTAGAAAATAATGCATGTTTCAGTGAACACAGTAAACAGATAGGACCCCTTTTTTCATTATAAAGTGTAGGAATCTTTAATTTGAAAACTTTTAGAAATAGACTCCTGGGGTGGCTAGGTGGCGTAGTGAGTAGAATGCTGACCCTGGAGTCGGGAGGACCTGAGTTCAAATCCGACCTCAGACACTTAACACAAAAACTAGCCGTGTGGCCTTGGGCAAGTCACTTAACCCCAATTGCCCTCCAAAAAAAAACCAAAAAAAGAAAAGGAAAGAAATAGGCTCCTAGTGAAATGTGTCCGCGTTATTGCTGGATTTTCCCTCATTTCCCTCCCCCCTAAATAAAATGAAGACTACTTATCATCTATAAGAGATATTGTGACTATGATAATTTTCATAATGTTCCTGAATAATTCAGCTTCTATGTAGTTAGGTGGCCTAGTAGATAGAGTCAAGGAGACCTGGGGCTCCTTGGACTCCTAGCTAGCTATATGATACTCGACAAGTCACCTAACCTCTCTTAGCCATTTACTCATTTGTAAAATAATTTTGAGTAATGGTTATCTCAGAAAATGGTTGTGAGGATGTCATGAGATAATATATATATAAAGTGTTGTGAAAACCTTAAAGTGCTGCACAGATGTTAGCCATTGTTATTATTTTTAAGTTTTTATTATTTTACCCTGCCGTTATGTATTTTACAGAACAAAGGACAGATGGGTGCAGATGATGTTGATGACCTCACTCAGTCATCTGACACAGCTACAGAGGATTATGATTTACCTCCCTTAAACTATAAGAATGTTTTGTTATTGATTGAACAACTTAGTGTTGATTGTAAAGGTAAGAATATTTTTAAATTTCCTAACAGAATACCAGTGTTAAACAGAAACTAAAGATGTGGGTATATAGAAGATACCACTGATGTCTTATTCCATTGACTCAAACTAGAGGTGACTTTGGGTCCTTGGAGGCTCTGACATTAGAACCTAATCTCTGGCTGACTTTGGCCAAAGTGAAAGAGATTATGCTGGCTGAAAGGTGATCAGTTTTTCAGCTGCAGAAGAAGACCTACTATTTGTTTCAGTTCAGAAAGAATTACTAAGTGCCTGCGGTATACAAAATACACAAAAGTTAGATAAGATACAGTCCTTATCCTCATCGAATGTGCAAACTACTAGGGGGATATGGCCTACATAGATAAGTCTAATATTAAAAAATACATAAATACTTGAGGAGCACGGTCATATTGCTTTGTGAAGTTCACAGTGGGAAAAAATATTAACTATAAAAATCAAAATAACCTGTTTGTGAAGGTACCATGTGAGTTGAGTTTTAAGGGATGGGTTTGAATTCAGTAGATGTAAATCATGGGAGTATAGGGAGATGAAGTGAACATTTCAAGCATGGGAACTGAGCCAAGAGTCAGAAAAGTGACAGTGAAAAATCTGGTTTTACTGGACAGTATATAGCAGTAAGAAGTAAATGTGGAAATGTAGGGGATTAACAAAATTATAGTTGACCTAGACTTGTATCTATAGGCAAATCCCTTAAACTTGGAGCTTCAGTTTCTTAATCTATAAAATACCTTACTTCTCAGGATTGTTGTGGGGGAATCTTGATTTGGGTTATTAATATTGAATGCTAGGATAAGGTATATTAATTTTATTTGTGCAGTTGATAATAGAGAACCATTGAAGAGACTGATGCGACTAGATGGCATAAAGATATCAGGCAGCGTAGGGGCGGCCAGGTGGCTCAGCGAATAAGAGCACCAGCTCCAGTGTCGGGATGACCTGGGGATCAAATCTGGGCTCAGATACTTACCACCACACCCAGAAATAACTGGCCATGTAACCTTGAGCAAGTTACTTAACCCCAATTGCTTTAAAAAAAAAAATATCAGGCAGCAATCTCCTTCATGGAAAGAATAGCCAAAAGATTAAGATCTTTCCCTAAATGGCCAAAAATGTCAACAGTCTCCCAAATGTTCTGCCTAGTTTTCATAATTCTTCTGTCAGTGTGGCATGTAGGACAGTGTCTTGAATACCCAGGTTCAAATTCTGCCTTATACACCCACAAGTCCTTTAACTTCTCTATGCCTCAGTTTCTTCTTTTACTTTGAGTCTTTGATCTTATGATTTCCCTTAACGCCATCTTTACTGCCTGCTAAAATCAGTGTGTCTACCTCTAGCAGCCCCGTTCTTCACCAGTTCCTTGCTGCTTCAGTTCTGGTAAACACTGAAATATATGACAGATTAAAAATTGCCAAGGGAAACCCAATAACCAAGTCTGTTAAATCTGTAACTTGATATAACACACATTTCTAACTCTGGATTAGGTCTAAATTTGGCTATATATCTCACTGCAGATTAAAGTACCTAGGTTGCATGGCAGCTATTTTCCTTAATGATCAGGAGATTTTTTTCACTTTCTTCTGGTGTGTCAGCTATATTTTAGTTAAAGTTATCATAAGTCTGACCAATAGATAGATAGATTGGATGGATGCTATTTTATAAATGTTCCACACAGATATATGAATGAGGATCGATGTTATTGTATAAATGTTACATATAGATTTATATTATAAGGCTCTAAAGAAGAAGCAATATTTACATATAACTATTTAGAATAAAACATGTTTGATACTTATAAAATAAATCAATATTCTTGTGATATAGATATTAATATATAGATATCCATGTTATTATTTATTTTTCCCACCCAGAGTACATATCAAAATATTTACTTTTAACATATATTTTTCTCCATATAATGAAGAATTCTGAGGTTTCAAATGGTTTTTTATAAAGTAACATGTAACTTAGACATTCTTTTAAGGGAAATATGTTATTTGCAAATTTGGTGTAAATCTTTTGACAAAATAACATTTTGGTATATTCTTAGGATTTATATGTGGATGCTATTTTGTCATTGCCAGAGTATCTGAATTCCAAAGATCCTGCTACTGTCCTTACATATTAAAATACTCCTATTTTTATTTACTTGTTTTTTTTCCTCTGTACAGATCCTATTAGCCTTTTAAAAATTCAGGATGCAGTTCTTAGATATGAACGATCAGCAGAACTTAAAAAAGGACATTGTACACTACTCACTGGAAAAGTTAAGAGTTTAGAAAACAAGATTACTAGACTACAGGAAGAATTGTCGGAAACAAGAGAAATGAAATCCCAGTTAGAACATCAAAAAGCAGAATGGGACAGAGAACTCTGTAGCCTCAGGTATGGAACTCAGGAGTTTAAATAAAGACTTGAAAATATTTCTCTTACATTGAAACAGTGTGACAGAGGATTTGAGGTTAGGAAGGCAAAAATGACACATCTTTAAAATAATATTATTAATGAGTCCTCTTTAATTCTTTTTACCCTACAGACATCTATGAAAGATTCATTTTTAGTGAATTTTCAAAACTATACCACAATTACTTACAATTTTTTTCCCCAAAATAAAGTAAGAAGTCAACTCTAAATAATCAAATAATGGGAAAATGAATGAGGGAAATATAGAAATCATTCCCATACCTGATTTTAGTCAGGTATTTTATCTACATATCCCTCTGAACTTTTTACCTGAGATATTCAGGTGCATTGAGACTCAGGAATTTTGGAACAGTCACTTCTTCTACCTTTTCTGTAGTGCAGTACAGTAAAAGTTCAAAACCAAGAAGGCAGACAGGGAAGGAGGGAAGTAGATGGATATATGTAGCCAGTTTATGGAATTTCTGTCCATTGAATGCAGAAAGCTAAAGCACCCAAAGAATTGTATGAGACATTTTTGATAGAAGTTTAATGCCCTGAAGTAGTGTGGATAGAGAAATGGGTTCCTGTCTCATTTCTGACACATCCTGACTGTGTGAGCTTGTGCAAGTTATGTTAATTCTCAGTGCCACAGGTACTGTACTCCAAGACTCAAAATTGCAGAGCACATACCAATCTGTATCAGTAGAGGAAGTTTCCTAATGGTGAGTTCCCTACCTGGATCCACTTCCCCCCAGATTAATGTTCTTTTCCTTTCGAGGTCCAGATGCATTTACTTAAATGGCATTGTATTCCTTATTTCTACTGAAGAACAAGCAATTTTAATCTAGGTTTACAGTGAAGCAAGAGGAAGTAAAGCGAGTGACTGCAGAAATGCTATTTGAAAAAATTAGAGAACAATTAAGAAGAAAAGAAGAGCAATGTAGTAAAGAAGTGGAGCTAAAACAGCAACTGGAATTCACTCTCAGAACTCTGGACCTTGAACTGACAACAGTAAGAAATCACCTGAAACAGGTAAATTGGAATTTAAAAGTCAGTATTTCTGTCTTTTCTTTGTAAAGACTATGGGTTCCCTGGGGGTGGGGAGGTGAATACTGTAAAGTCTTTTTAATCCTAAAAAAGGGCTATGGTATTCATGTCTAGTGTAAGTAAGTTGAGTTCAATTATTTATAAATATGTGTTCATAAAGAAAATAATAAATTTCAAGGTTTCCCTTATTTTAGCATTTGAATGTAAAATTACAAGGTAAGTAGCCATGGTAAAGGTAAGATGGAGCTAGTACTTTTTAAGGTATGTCTCACAGTTGAGAATCAGTATAGTGTAGTGCAAGAGTAAGGAACCTATGGCATCAAGGCCACATGTGGCCCTCTAGGTCCTCCTGAAGTGCAGCCCTTTCACTGAATCCCAACTTCCCAGAACAAATCCCCTTAATAAAAAAAATTTGTTCTATAAAACTTGGACTCTGTCAAAAGGCTGAACCCAGGGACCTAGAGGGCCATGTGTTGCTTCAAGGCTGGAGGTTCGCTAGACCTGGTATAGTGGACAGAACTGACCTCAAATCCAGGAAGACTTGGGTTCAAGTGGTGCCACTGACACATCTTGACCGTGTGACCCTTGGCAAGTCATTTTACCTGACCCCAGGTCAGAAGTGTCCAGCTCCCAAAAAACTGCCCATAAAACACCATACTGCAGGGGTCTATTTGACACTACTGCTGTAGTCAACTGTCTAAGACTATGAGTTCTACATAATTGCAATGGTAGAAGGAGTTTCCTTAGCTGAAAATTCTCTAGGTCAATAAAATTGCAGATTCAATCCCTTTCTCTGTTCCTTACATTCCACTTTACCACACATCCTTCAGTCTTTCAAAAAAGTTTATTGTCCTCTAGCATCTTTAGCTCTTACTTAAACAATTAAAATTATCCAAACCTTTCTAAATGGAAGAAAAACTAAGTCTTAATAGGTCAGAGCACTAGACTGAACCTACTAATAAGATGAAATTCATCAAGAATGAATGTAAAGATTTATACTTAGGTACCCAAAATTAGTTTCACAAATATTTGATGGGGGAAATATGATTAGATAGCATTTTGTCTGAAAAGATGTAGGAACCATAGTGAGCTCTAAGCTTAATTTGAGTCAGTGCTGTTATTTGACACCCGAAAAGCTGATGTAATTTTGGATCCCATTAAGAGAAGCATACCTTCCAAAACCAAGGAGATAAAAATGCCTCTGCAATCTGACCTTATCAGACCTTGCCTATACCATTTTGTTCATTTCTGGCTAACACAGAATTATGGTAGCTAGTAATCAGGACGGCAAAGAGAATGAGGAAGGACCTTGAGTCCATGATATATAAGGATTAGTTAAAGGGACTGAAAATGTTTATACTCGGGGAAAAAAAGACTCAAAGGCTATGATAAATGTCTTCAAGTTTTTGAAGGACAGTCCTATGGAAGAAAGATTAAGTTTGCTCTGCTTCAGCCTGAGAGACAGAGCTAAGAGCAATGAATAGAAGACGAAAAAAATGTACATTTTTAGGAAAAAAAAAAGTGCTAACAAATGGAATCATCCATAAATAGAATGAGTTACTTGAGAGACAGTGGCTTCCTCCACTTGTGAAGATTTCAAGCCGAGGCTGATTAAAGTCTAGTAAGAGTCAGGTGTGTAATAATGGATATGGATTGGCCTAAATAATTGTTGAGGTTTCTTTACAATTCTGAAATGCCCTCCTTCTTGTTGCTTTTTTTATCTTCAATAGCTTACTTTTCTTAGATTTTTTTCAGCTATTTTCCATTGTTTTTCAGATTCTATATTCCAGTTAAAGATGAATGTTTTTGTTGACTTTTAAAGGAAAAAGATATGATTAAAACTTTTATGAAATTGTTGTCGCCAGGTTGAAGAAGAGCGAAATGACACTCAAAGACGACTTTCTCAGGAACAGAATGCCAGAGCTTTGCAAGCCAGAATTCTTAATAATCCTCTTTGGAAGCAGAAAGAATTAGAAGCAGCCGCTTCCAAAATGATTCAGGCTTCTGAGGTATTCACTTTGGTCATTTTCAAATCTAATTGCAAATTTTAAAAGTCAGGACTTTTGGACATATTTGTCATCCTCAGCCTCATCTATCTGTCTGCAGCAGACAAGTAGTGACACACATGGTGACCAACACCAGTACAGGTGGTTTGTTTTGCTTGGTGGTTTCTTTTCTTTGAGTTGAATGATCCCTCCAGAGACAGAAGTGTACTGCTATTGAAAATCAGTAGTGCATCTGCCCTTTCTGGCTATAGGGAAGGGGTAGGTCATCATTTTCACTAACCCCTAAGGAGAGAAAGGAATGCAACCAGGTAGAAGGTGACACCTCAAACACAAACCACTTTTCTTCCTTAATTAAGTGATTTCATCTGTTTGCCTTTTCCAGGGCAGAGACTAAGGATTACAAAACATATGAAAATAATTTGGTCTGTTTCATGTTGTTGTCTCATTCGTATTTCATGAAAGAGAAGGAATAAAAGTATTGGCAGCAAGAATAAATTTCACTTAGATTTCTAAAATGAGGCTTTATCCATTACAAGGATTCATTCATTCACATTCATCATTGCTCAACATGATAGAAACACATGGTCATCAAATGCCAAATTTAGGATTTTTCATTTTCTTTTTTCAACAGTGGTTTGAAGTAAATCATTTGGATTGTTGGCCCTCAGTAATCCTTTGGTACCTGGACACTTGGGTGCTTCATTTAACCCAGCTGCTGCCTATTCTTACCCTCCTTCTGACTTTATAGAAGGGATTTAATGGAATGGGGTTTCTACGCTTTTTGATGTAGCTCTTTCCACCAATCCTTAATGGGGCCCCATGTTCCTGCACAAGTTTTCCTATGATGACAGTGCAACATCAATTTTTTATACTTGGGCCTCAATAATGCTTTCATTATTCCTTTAAAATTTGATGGTTAGGGTTGGCTTATCATCTACTGACCACACTCTAGGCCCCACTTTTCCCTTTCCTAAAATGAGAGGTTTGGACTAGATAACCTCTAAAAGTTCTAAATCAATGAAGCTATGAAAATACTACAGTTCTATCAGAGAATACATTGTTCTCAAGACGTATACTTAGGAATATTAAGACTGTTAGCACTTCATTGGTCTGCAGCTAAGATAATTGTACCATGACAGTTGCTTATCTACAATACCTAAGAGGAAATTAGCTCTTGGAAAAGAGTGCTAAATTTGGAGTCTGAAGAGTCCTGAATCCAGATATTGCTTCTGACACTTACTAGGTGTGATAATGAGTAGGTTGTTTAATAACTTCTCTGAACCCAAATCCTAATCTTTAATATGGGGAGAATAATATGAGTATTTCCCTCATGCAAGGCTTATGTGAGATAATGTTTTGAAAGTACTTTGCAAACTTTAAAAGGCCTCCATAAATATTAGGTATTGTTATTTCTATCATAACAGTATGACTAGCCAGTGTGGAATAGAATGGATGCCAAAAAGGAAATAGAATATTCTGAAAGGCAGACAGATTTGAGGGCCGAAAAATACCAGGTTTGTAAAATGAATTCTGTATCATATAGTGAAATGCCCATTTGTTTTGAGGACTGAATATCCCAAGTACATATCTTCTAACTGACGTAGCACTTTTAAGACTTGCTCTTTGGGAAAATTGTGTCCAACAGAAATGTAAAATGGGTGAAACTCCCTCAATTTACTTTTTCTTTGAATACTCTATACTTCTTGGGACATTGGGCTTTATTTTTAATTACTAAGGAAAAATCAGAACGCATGATTTTATTTTGAGTTAGCTACTTTTTTTCCCTGTTTATTGTATTTAGGTTCCTGATAGCAATGAAAAAGAAAAATATCTACTGCATAAAAGTCAGACCCTACAGGATGAAGTTGCCATGCTCAAACTGGAGCTAGACACAGTAAAAATTAAGGAGCAGGAAAAAGAAAATCAGTATACAGAAGAAAGTGAAGTTTTAAAAGAGAAGATTGATGAACTTCAAAAAGAATTAAAACTGAATGAAGAGGCATTAACAAAAACAATATTCCAATACAGTGGACAAGTAAATGTTCTGACAACTGAGAATGCAATGCTGAACTCGAAACTGGAAAATGAAAAACAAAACAGAGACAGACTAGAGACGGAAATTGAATCATACCGTTCCCGTCTGACTTCTGCAATTCGTGATCATGAACGCAGTCAGACATCAAAACTTGACCTTGAACATGGCTTTCAGAGAGAACGAGATGAGTGGCTTCGTTTACAGGACAAACTAAATCATGACTTGTCTAGTCTAAGAGAGAACAATGGTGTCCTTTCTCAGGAGCTCTCTAAAGCTGAAAGTAAAGCCAATAGTTTAGAAAATGAGCTATACCAGGTACGTGATTACCTCAGAGAAAAGACACTAATTTTAGAAAGTTCACAGAGAGAATTAAACCAGACCCAATATAAAGCAAAAGAACTTGAACACACAAATCAAATGGAAAAGGAAAAATTGAACAAATATATCATCAAACATGAATCTATACAAGAAAGATTAGCCCAAATCCAGAGTGAAAATATGTTGCTTCAACAACAGCTGGAAGATGCCCAAAACAAAGGCATCATTAAAGAAAAGGTATTGAGTGATGCCCGGGTACAGTTTATTGATCTCTTCAATAAACTTCGTGCTGATACAGAAAAACAAGTTCTTCTGGTAGAAGAGAGAAATAAAGAGTTAATCAGTGAATGTAACCACTTAAGAGAGCAAATGTGTAAATATGAAAATGAGAAAGCAGAAAGAGAGGTAGGTTTTTAAATAATATCACTTGTTAAGCATTTAACTTTTTGAAAAGAGATAAAAAGCAATTTTGATCCAAGGTAAATTAGGAATTTGAATTTTCAGTAGGCAATTGATGTTATTAAGTTTCATTGTAAAAATTCTGACATGTAAGAAAGAAGAATGAGGAAGCAATAACATGATAAAAAGTCAACCTGATATCCATCTTTTACATAACGTGACTCACTTTGCTTAAAAATATAATGTAGCATATGAAATTTTAAATGCAGAATTTTGGCTTAATAAATGTAAACAGAGTTAATCCCTTGAACATAAATACTGATAAATTTAGCATTCTAACATGTCTAATATTCCATTTTAATTTTGCAGTGGAATAAATTATTTGAAATGCTAAAACTTAATATAAATCATGAAAAATTATACTAGTGATACTCTAACAATTCAACTGAGATGCTTGAATTGAGATACTGTGGGATTTTATATTTATCCTTTTCATAACCATTTAGACATGTGTATCAGTTTGACTAGTTTTAATTGATACTACTTTGAATTAATTTTAGAAATATTAAACATGGAATCATATTTTTAATGAAATTCCAAAGGCTAGCAACTAATTTCTTTTAAAATTTAGGACAGTAACACTATTCAAATAGATTCTGATTGTGCATTAAGCATTAATTTTTTTTGTGTATGGTAATAGTGCCATTTTTTAAAATGTGTTTTTTGTTTCCTCACTACATATTTTTTATTTATCTCAATATTTTTCACTTTTTTACTAACAAGTCTTGCTCAGGGTCCAAAATTGCAGTTTTGGGGATCACTGCCTTTTATTTGTTGAAGATAGACAGCTTTATACAGTCTAATAGCAATTAGCATTATCTGTGATTTTTCATATATGCAGTGGGTGACAAGACTACCAAGTATTTTACTAGGTAACAATTTCAAATAAAAAGTTTTTAGATATTATTTTTAGTGTATGTGATCAGGTGGTTGAATCTAGTCATTTCATGCTAGAACTTAGTTTATTTGTAGGAATTCAATTAATTATGCCCATTTTTCCTTTCACAATTTTACATAGGCTTCTTTTAGCTTATGTTTCCTTTATAAAGTTTACTAGACTTTAGTTAAATTTATTTTATAAGATACTTAATCTTATCTAATAAGATAGAAAAATTTTAATTTCTTTTGCTTCTTAGTTTTATTTATCACTAATATGTACAATAATTTACTTTGCTGTATGGTTAAAATGAACAGGATTTTTTATAGCATATCTGTATATACATATACTAGTGTGTTATATGTCCATATACGTGTGTGTATGTAAGCATTCCCACTAGGTTAGACCATGAAATGAACTAAAATAACTTCCCTGTAGCTGTGACCTCACACAATACCATGTATACATAAGTGGGAGAACTACCATATTTTCTCTATAATTTCCCCTTTTTGTTTCCATTGATTGCAGCCAGGAGTGTAAGCTCCTGTCCTAACATAAAAGGAACTGCTTTGAAGGCTTGGCAGGGACAGCTAAAGATGTGAATAGTAGCAACCTTCTTCTTCTTCTTTTTTTTGGCTTTCAGCAAACCAAATCAATCACTTCAAGTGCTTTTACCAAGCCTGACAAGCCTATCTGGCATATGTTCATTCTCCAGGGGAAACTATGAGAGGAAAGAAAATGCAACTTTTTCTTATAGATGTCCTCCTTATAAGGACAGGTGCAAAGAAATAAGGTGGTTAACTTTTCTGAAAAATGGAAGGGGAAATCCTTAATGTTCCTCTCAAGTATAGGAAGCTATACATTCTTTCTTCCCCCATTTCCCTATCTTCCATATGAATTGCACATAAGAAATTTTATCCCCTATGTGCTGCCTTTGAAGGTGATATAATTCTCAAAAAGATGACATGGGGAAATCAGGCCAAATGCATTTTGCTTTATGAGGAGAATACTAAGCAAGTAGGAAGAGAGCATTTGATCCTTACTGAATGGAGGGTGACTGATATAGTTAAAAGAGTTTTGTAGTCTCAGGAGCTAAGTTCAAAGCATTTTCTCTTTTAATAACTACCTTTATGACCTTGAGCAAATCATTTACCCTTTGGGGCTTAGTTTCCTTATCTGCAAAATGAGGTGGTTGTATTAAAATAGTCCCTAAGGCTTTGACTGGTTCTAAATATATGATAACTTGGGGCGGCCAGGTGGCTCAGCGAGTAAGAGCACCGGTTCCAGTGTTGGGACGACCTGGAGATCGAATCCCGGGCTCAGACACTCAGCACCACACCCAGAAATAACTGGCCATGTAACCTTGAGCAAGTTACTTAACCCCAATTGCTTAAATAAATAAATAAATAAATGATAACTATTAATGTGTTCATGAAATTATTTACGTGTGAAAATATTTACAAAAATTAATTTTGAAGGTATATTTATTTTATATAAGCTAATATTGACTTATGAAATTACCTATGAAGGTAATAGAAATAATTTGGACATATTTCTGTCAGGCTACAGTAAGAAAGCTTCAACAAGAACTTGCTGATTCCTTAAAAAAACAATCCATGACAGAAGCTTCACTAGAGGTTACATCACTTTATCGAAATGATTTAGAAGATAAGAGAAACCAACTGCAGAAGGAAATAGATCAAACCAAAAGTAAAGTACGTATGCAAAAAATCAGGAATTTGTCACTGATTAATAGAAAGTGTTTTCAGTGTAACATTTCTTTTTTACCAATATTATGTATTTCCTGAATACTGTGCCTTTTATTTAAACTTAGAACAAGACAGATAACCTCCACCATTTGTACTCTTAAATTGGAATAATTATATTCACTCTTTCAGTTGTTGACAATTTTGTTTCTCAGTCCTCACACAAGGAATGAGGTATTTTTCTAAGTAACAGTAATAAATAAATCATTGCTATCAGGCTTTATGGTAAGAAACCCCTTTATATACATTATTTCATTTAATCCCCAAAAGAGTTCTGTGAAGTAGAAGTTATTTGTTTGCTTCTATTCAGACTTCTCCTTAAATGAAAGGAAAATGATATTACTTCACAATTTGAAAGTTTATAAATTATGCATGCAAAGTGAAATTGAGAATTAAAGTAATTAGATGGATAATCTCATTATTATCCTCTAATTTATTCAAACTGATCTCACTGTGTTGATTTCCATCTCCATAACTTCAATCATGCTCTTCTTCTTGCTTAGTTATACTTCCTCATCTGTACTACCTATCTAAAACCTATCCATTCTTCAGCACTCTGCTTCTCAGATACCACCTTCACCTTTAAGATCCTTTTGAATTCCAGAAGTATGATTCTTTTGCCATAAGCCCTTTTTTTTGACTTTTCAGCCCTATTGATTTCACAGTCTTCTGATTTCCACTTTTCATCTGATATCATATAATTTAGTATTTAACTATATATTGATTGCTTTATGGCATTACATCTGTTATCAGACTATCATTTCCTGTATCTAAGTCTTTATCTAAGTCTGTATCTAAGTCAACTAGATTGTAATTCCTTGAGGACAGGGATTATTTGTACTACTTTATCTTCCGTAGAACTTTCTTTTCACAGCATGTTGGTAGTAGAAGTAATAGTTATTATTTTAGTAGTAGTAGTAGTAGTAGTAGTAGTAGTGGTGGTGATGGTGGTGGTGGTGGTGGTGGTAGTAGCAGCAGTAGCAGTAGAAGTAGTAGTAGCAGTAGTAGTAGAAGATGTTAATTAAATGTTTATTTGTTGATTTTGCCGTGAGTTGAAAGTTTAGCTAAATTTAAAATCACTCCGAGGTAATATTTAGACTAAACAACTTTGAGTTTCTTTCTATTCTGATTTTTTGTAGATTTTCAATTTCCCAGAGGCCCCCAATGGCAAAATACAAATTCATCTTGAAATTATTTTATCATTCTTATTATTAAAAACTATTATAAGGAAGGAGAAGTTAAGCATAGAATATAGTTTCACAATCAAATTCTCCTAAAGTGTTCCCTTCATTACTATAAAATACATTCCTCTATTCTAGGTTGCCTTCCCACATTTATATTATGGTATTCATCATTATACCAGCCAAAAGCTGTAGAAATGAGTATTTCTGATATCCTTCAAAATACAGTTTCAACCTAGTAACCATCATCAGTGGTAAAGTAGTGGAAATCTATGCCAAAGCAGCCAACCATAGAGTTTTTGATGATGAAATTTTTCTCTACTTACAGTCTTCTTGGTGGAATTATGGATAGAACTTTGGGCCTGGAGTTAGAAAGACCTAACTTCAGATGTGGCCTGAGATGCTATAAGTGTGATCCTAGGCAAGTCACTTAATCTTTCTCACTTTCCTCAACTAAAATGGGGATAATAATAGAACCTACTTCCCAGGATTGCTGTGAGAATCAAATGAGATAATAATTGTAAAGCTCTTAGCATAGTGTGTGGCACATAGTAGACACTTAATACATACTTGTTTCTCTGCTGCAGAAACATAAAGGCCAATATTGTCAGTTATATATAAGTAATCACTGCCTCCCACATTTTGATAAGCACCTCCTAATGTTACAAAACAGTTCTCTTATCCAATTAACTTACGTATAGTTGTTTTATTATTTTTTAAATTAAGTTGTTTGTTTATTTTTGGTTTACAACATTCAGTTCCACAGTCCCTTGAGTTTCTAATTTTCTCCTCCTTCCTCTCCTCCCTACCCCCCTCCCCCTGCCCCATCATGGTGGCCTGCACTCAAATGTAGGATCTACAAATATCTTCACATTAATCATTAGTCAGGTTGTAAAGAAGGATTATAACCAATGGAATGATCAGTGGGAAAGAGGAAACAAAACAAGAAAAAGAAACAGAGCAAGTAGTTTGCTTCAGTCTGCATTCAGACTCCGCAGTTCTTTCTCTGGATGTGGGTATCTCTTTCAATCATGATGAGTCTTTTGGAGTTGTCTTATAACCTTACGTTGCTGAGAGGAGCCCAGTCTATTGAAGTTAGGTATCACACATACTTTGTGTCTGTGATCATGTACAGATTTCTCCTGGTTCTGCTCTTCTTGTCCAGCATCAGTTTGTATAAGTCTCTCCAGGTTATTATGAAGTCTGTCTGCTCCTCATTTCTTATAGCACGGTAGTATTCCATTACATTCATATACCACAACTTGTTCAGCCATTCACCAGTTGATGGGCATCCCCTTGATTTCCAAATCTTTGCCACCACAAAAAGAACTGCTCTAAATATTTTTGTACAAGGTATAGTTTTTTTAAATAAGAAATTATTGCTAGTTCCAATATAAATCTTATGAAATTTTCTTTTATATTTTTACACATGAGAAATATTTCTAGGTTTCAGAAATCAGTTTGGAATAAAATTAAGTTGTGTTTCTCAAGTAACTCCACTATCACTCATTCTCTTTATTTCCCTCACTTTCGTTTTGGCCCACATTGTTTAACATATTAACGTTCAAAAGTTTTTGGCTTCAGGCTACAGTCTAGAAACTTAGGTGTGGACTGAGCTTTAGGAAGTATAGCAAGGAAGCAATAATCGATCTTTGGCAAGATGAATTAGCTCCATTTATTGGAATTTAGGGCAAACTGGCACCTGGCACCATTTCTTCCCTGTCTTCTTTCCCTGATCATGCAAGTAACTAAGTTTTTACTATTTAAGAATTAAGTCAAATTACTGTTTGTTCAACATTACTTCCTTGTTCAACATTTAATTCATCAACTAGTGAATATCAATTATGTGAATTACACTACGATAGGTTCTGACTAGGTTACAAAGACTATGTGTAAGACCTGCCGTCTCTCCTTGAAGAATTTGCAGTCTCACTGGGAAGCCAGTGCAAAATAAAGGAAGTTCATTTACAATCCAAGGTAGTATATAAATAACTACCAAATTAAGGGCATATAAGTAAGTAATATAAACATTTATAAAAGGGGGAGATCACTATGGTTGGAGATTAGAGCAGATGGTATTTACTAGTCTAGTCCTCTTCTTCCCAATGTGAAAAAATACTTAATACAAATTTCCAGAGTTAGCACCTCTGTTGGAAGAACAGTTGCCAACTAGCTAAATTTAATAACAAGTGTTTTATATAAATTATTAAAAACCTAAATCTAAAGGTGGCGTTTACAAGCTTTTGAATCCTGGCCCAGCCCCTTGCTGTACGTGTGACTTTTGACAAATAGGTTTTCTGCCTTCAGGCCCTCAGTTTCCTAATATAAAAATTATATACTAAGTCATCAGTAGGGTCTCTTTCTGCTCTAAATTTAATGAATTCCTACTATGTCCCTATACAGTATCTCAGCATTAGATAGTGAAATAATAAAGAACTAAAGTGAGTGGTAGTACACAAATTAGAAACTAACTAAAATGGCATGCCTAATGCATGTCACAGACAAAAATATCAAAAAATGTCGTGAAGGAAGAGATCATTGCTGAAAGATACTAAGAAAAACTTAATAGAAAAGATAGAACTTTGAGTTACCTTTGAGGTTTGGTAAAGGATCAGTAGAATAGGAGAACATACAGTTCAAGAAAATAGCAGAGGCACAGGAGTGTAAGAAGAGTTGCTGTAAAGAAGTAAAAGTTGGAAAAAATAGGATGTAGTTAGTTTTTAGAGGAAGAAAGGCCGAGAAGTTTAGCCTCAATCTGGCAGACCATAGCAGTCCCATTGTAGATTCTTGACTAGGGCCTTAATATGATCTAAACAATGTTTTATTAAGATTAGCTTAGCATCTTGTAGTAAGGATTGTTGTAGGTATAAAACTAAAACAGAAAGAACTATGAGACTTTTTTTTTTTAATTAAACCATAGGCAAGTGACTTAATATCACTGTGCCTGTTTCCTAATCTGTAAAATGAGAAGGTTGGACTAAGGTATTCACCTCAGTTTATGATCCTCTGCTTGAGGTAGTGAGTCTGGGCTAAGGTGGTAACCATGAGATATAAGAAAAAAGAGAAACACTGTGAAGGGATAATTTATAGGGATAATAAATGATAAATCAGATAAGAGAAACAAGATCCTATGTTGCAGTGACATCAGAGCCTAAGAAGAACAGTTTTTGGGTACAGATGGAAATTCTGCCTATTGAGAATGCATTTTCAGTAGATTAATAGGGAGGTAATTCAGATTTCATGGAAATTAAAAAAGCACTATGGTATATGCGCGGAGAGCTAGCCTCAGAATCAGGAAAACATGGATTCAAATCCCAGTGCCAACACAGAAGACTGTGATCCTCTACCAATCTTGTACCCTCTTGGTGTGCCCTAAGCCATTCCCTGAGACTCTTAGTTTCAGATTGTAAATTTCAAGCTGGAAGCAGGGTCTATTGGCATTTACACATGGGATTTTTTCACTGAGAGTTCACTATACCTATTAAATCACAGATACAGACCAAATAAATAAACAAACAGACATAGATAAATAAATGAATGAAATGAGAATAAGAGATGACCTAATGGAAACTTTGAGAATAATCATTCGTTGGAGAAGTTTAGAAGCATAGAGGAGAAATAGGGGTGAATCTAGAAGGGGCAGCAGATTTCAGCAGAATGAGAAGGGTTCTTTCTTCCTTTGTAAGATAGAGAAGAGCACTGGAGAAGGGAGAGGTGGAAAACCTTGAAAGGAAGTTGGCAAGGGGGCAGGCCATTTACCTGGCTCCTAATTTAGAGCAATAGATAGCACTCAAGGAGAATAACAAAATATGAATTTGCGCAGGTTGTGTCCAGATACCAAGAGATTTGGAGAACAATTTTTATAGCCTAACCTAAGAACACATATATAGACATTTCAACATAGGAATGCTAACATGGACCAGGTGTGCCAGCACAGGATGAAGGGACTGTTTCCATTGGCTCTAGGGAAAGGGGAAAGGCCAGTGCTCGTCCAAGGTATGTTGGCAAACTTGACCCACATTCTATGCATTCATATATATTTCAACCATTTTTAAGTGTATTTACATGATTAGTATAAGTAATAAATTGAAATCAAATAAGAACTTTTACTGATCTAAATTTTTTTAAAAATAGTTTGTAGTGAAATCAGACGAAATTTATGTCATTTTAAGTAAGATCAATCATTTTCAAATCTCTCCATATTTGTTTTGATCTTATAAACTACACTTAACTGATATTTACAATTGGATCTGGAGTTAATGAAAATTATCCTTTTTAGAAATGCCAGTACAGTTCTTGTAATATTTTTCTTTGTAAAAATGTTTTCAAAGCTTAATACTGAAAGGGAAAAATTAAAGAAACTCATTGAATTAAAGCAATCTCTGGAAAATCGTCTAGAACAAGAAATGAAGAAAAATGATGAATTACAGAAAGACCTCAGTGGGTAAGATCCTTTTCCCAGACTGTTTTACCCAAACATTAAGTAAGCAAGGACTTAACTAGTTTGTTAAATCCTAAATACAAATTCATTTTATACATTAACACTCATAATTACAGCATATATAATTCTAAGTGACCTAGATTTTTCTTTTTCATTTTCATTTCATTCACTAATTATTGCTGAAAATCAAACCTTCTGATGTGCATCTTTGAAATTATAGTAAAATGTTGTATAGCACCTGTGCCTTAAAGTATGTTTTCCAGAATTATCCTATAAAGCATTTAAAGTCTCTTGTTAAGTATACTGTTTCTGCACAGAAATGTTTATATAAGGTAGTTCTCTATGTTCTCCATACTAATTTATTTCCTTCATTATTTACTTATTTGTTCATTTATCATTCATTCAGAAAGTATTATTAAGCATTTGTTGTGTATGAAATAACGTGCTAGTCCCCAGAACTACAGATATGGATAATGTACAGTACCTGCTTTGAAGGTGATTACAGTCTAGTAAAGGAGGTAATGCAGACACTCAGATAACATGTATAAATAGGAATGTAGTAAGCACTTAAGAATGGTAAACACTCAAGAAAATGTAGTCAGAGACTGAAGGAGGAAAAAGGCCTCTTCTGACTTTGTGGGATCAGCAAGATTCCATTAAAAATATGACTTTTGAGCTAGACCCTATGACATTTTTTGGTCTGGAATTTAAGGCCTTTCACAGTGTGGCAGTATCCTGCCTTTCCACACTTAAATTATATTACTTCTTCTACAACTTAAACTAGACTATTCTCTGTCTTTCAAAGCATGTGCTGTGCTTTCTCACTTCTTCTCTGTGCTTGTAATGTTCACCCATGGCCTTTACCCTCATCCTCACACAAATGCAACACCTCTGTGGGGCCTGCTCTGCTTTCTTGTTAATAATGACTGACCTTCACCATCAGATTTTACATCAAAATTTCTGTTACACTCCCTTAAAGATCTTATAGTTTGCTGTATGTCATAATTATCTACCTGTCTATCTTATATTCCAGTTGTGTGAGAGCCTGGATCATGGTCTGTCTAAAGTTTGTATTCTGTCACAATCTTCTAAGCCCTTAGTGCTTACTAATTAAATTTTAATTGAATATGGCAAGAGTCCATTATTGTTGAGGTATCAGTTCCTCTGACCACAGGCTAGCTAGATGCTGCCATTTCAGTGGCAGAGGGGAATCTCCAAATTATTGTGCATTTTCCAGGATTGTAGTTGTGTTACAGTTTGAATAGGTTTTTGTGGGTTTCTATTGAACTTTTTTAAGAGCATTAGCTCTAAGGGAAGAAAATCATTCTCTGTTCCAACCAGTCAGCTTACAAAGTAACTTTTGAGATCCAATTGACTTTTCAAGTTTGGGACTGCCTATATTTATATCCACTAAAGGAACATTTTAAATGCAACTTTGGATTCTAATAACATTGAATGATACCATTTATGTTTTGTGGGCTAGGGCCTTTAAATGCTTCACCAGCTGATATACACAGATCTAGGATTAAGATAACCAAGGCACAAAACATCACCATAAAACTTTTTTCAAAATAAATTTACTTATTTAAATTTTGGATTATATTACTGAAAGGCATCCCCCTTACTACAGATATTAAAGCATAACCAGAAATCATTTGGAGAATATTCTACAATAATGTTAAAGTATTCTACAATATTAATGAATAGCTGACAATGAATATACATCTTTTGGAATAGAGATGAAATTATTGGAAGGCTATTCTCTCTCTGGTTTTATTTTAGCAAAATATTGTCAGATTTTAGTTGGGTGATCTCAGAAACTCATTGAAAATCTGTTTTCTTTATGATTGAAGATAATTTAAGGCAATGGGTCAAGAATAATACTTTTTAAGTATATGATATTTAAACTTAATTATTCTCTTCATTTTCACAGATTTGAAAAACTCTTGAAAACAACACAAAAAAAGTTAAGAGAATATGAAAAAGGAGATGTTGTTTGTGAGGGGGAACTAAAGCAAACACATTCTGACATGGATAGACAAATTAGTAGGTTAAAAAATAAGGTAATTCTTAATATTGGAAAATGTAAAATGTCTTATCTTTATATTCCTTTTTAAATAGTTATAATATGTGGTAAGGTCATTGGACACCAGTATACTTGAGATTTACATCTTACGCATGCTTGAAAGGCAACCCTTTATATCTAAGGCCTCATTATATAGTTCTTGATGCTCTCAGGGACTCAGTAGACAAGCTTGGGGACATTATATCTCCCTGAAAATTCTGGGCTCCAGTGACTTTCTGTATAGATTTATGTTTTAGAAATTTTTCCTCTACTAACATTATAGAATTCTTATCAAATACAATGTACCTAAATATATTGTGTTAAGAGTACTTCTCAAAAAAAAAAGCATTTCTTAGGGATTTAAAAGTATTGTCTTATGGGAGATATATTAGACTTGTTTTGTTCATGAATGGAAGTTGCAAAGATACAAATTTAGGTTTGATGTAAAGAAAAACTTGCTAACAATGAAAGTGATCCCAAAGGGAAATGAACTTGTTTGAAGAAACTAAATACTGGGAAGCCTTTTAGGGTCAGTGTTTGCAGGGAATCTTAAACTCTGAGCTCCCTCTGACACTCTGCTTCTGTAATCCTAAAAATGAAAAAATAGCCCGCAAAAAGGATGACTAATAGGCAGAAACAATTTGAAAAGCAGTAGCTCTTTAAGAGATTTTAAAATGACAAAGAGCAAATAAAACAGCAGTTTGATTGCAAGTTGGTCACTGCTAATATTAAGAGACTTCATAATATAACACAGAGCTAAAAGTTAAGGGCTTACTCTGTAATAACAGAAGTGAGTTGGTTTAAAGGATTCTAGTACTTAGAAGATACTCACTTCATTCCACCGGTAGGGATTGAAAACCATTTTATTGAAGTATGCTATGCCCTATACATTGCTTTTCTGTTTTAAGGAAGCAAAGATTTTCCTCTTGCTGGAATGAAAATAAATTGATTAATTCATCTGAAGCTAATACTTTTCTTTTTTTAAGATTCTAGTATTTGATGATATTAAAACATTTCCCCAACTCTTAACCCCTTATGCCACAAGTTGGCAGAAAGTCCTAAAGAGGTTGATGAAAAACATTAAGTGTTCAGAGGAGGTTACCCTGTCAAACCTTAAAGTGCTATGTAAATACTAACTAGTATTTTTTTTTTCTGCAATGACAGGTGGCTTCCTAGAAACATATTATCTTACTATCATTAATTTTCCTAGTTAATGTCTTCTGTCTTGCAGTTCTCATCAATATTTAACAAAAAGAATTAACTTCTTAACATTTATTGAGTTTTTGCCCTTTGGAACTCAGTGGTGTCACAGTTTTTTATTCATTACTTATTTCAGTCAGTCATCTAACCCCTGTGGCTGAAGGAAAACAGGTACAAGTTCAGCTAAGCATGTTGGTTTGTCTTGTTGAAGTACTTAGGGAGCAGTAAGAGGGCCATTACACAAGAGAAGCTCTGGTAAATGTGGTTTATTCCCTGGGTACTGTCACCTGAGTTTTGTAGAAAGACATGATTTTCTCTGGGTCTGTAACTGACCATCTCACCAAGGGACATTCAAATTAGCATAAATTTGTTTGCTTTCTCAGTAAAGTTTATTGTCATAGAATCAGTATTCTCATTAAAATGAGAAAAAGGAATCTCATTTCTTTCCAAATTCCTTTTAAGATTTATTGTTGTTTTCAGTGTAGCATAACATAAGAAGCATTTGTTGATATCCATCTACTATGAATTTTATTGATATCTGCTCACTGTACTAAAAGCTGGGAAGAAAAGACACATGAAAAAATTAGAGATCACAGAAGATAATATGTGATCAAGTACTAAGTGTGGATTAGACAGACTTTAAGAACTAGTAACATAAATTCACGTTCTTTGTTTTTGGTTTGTCAGTTTGCCTAAATAATCATTTTTAGGAAATACATTTTGTAGTGTAATGTAAGGATAATGATGCATTTAATTACAACTGAATTCTTAAAAATCTTAATAGTTTTAAATTAGTATTTGAAAGACCTTTATTTTACATGTGTAATATGCTAAACTGTTTATTTTATACAGATGGAAGACCTTACACGACAATTGGAAGCGGCATCTTCAAAATGTAAACAGTTGGAATCAATTAACCAAAGTCTTCAAGAAGAGTTATTTTCTATGAAAATCTTGCAAAAGAAATGTGACAAGCTAGAAGCGAATAAGAGGCAATTAGAAGAAGAAGTAGTTAATCTTAGGCATCATTTGGAAATTACTAAGCTAGAATGCAGTCAAATAGAACAATATAAACGTGAGATTGACGCACGAGCAAGGCAGGAGATTATTGAAAAACTAAAAGAAGTCAACCTATTCTTACAGGTTACTTTATTTATCACTACTATGTTTTTAAAATATTTCTATGTAAATAAAGGTTTAGGATTTTTTTCCCCTATTCTAAATCCAGAATTTTTTTTTTATTTTTCTCCCTCTGCCTTCTTTTCCATGGTTCTCCATAAGCTTGGTATCACTATAAAAAATGAAATCAGAAGTGAAAATAACCATATATACTATCAATTGAGGTGGGATTTTGGGGGGGGAAGATGGGGTTGGGTTTTGGGGGGGTTGCGAGGCACTTGGGGTTAAATGACTTACCCAGGGTCACACAACTAGTAAGTGTCAAGTGTCTGAGGCCAGATTTGAACTCAGGTCCTTCTGACTCCAGGGCCAGTGTTCTGTCCATATCAATTGAGTTTTTAAAAAATAATTGGCATAATTAGGAAAAAAAGCAAAGAGTAAGTTTTTTATTCATTCAACAAATATTTTAATTGTAACAAAACATTCTGGGAGATTCTGGTATTTTTAAAAAGTTTTTTAGAATTATACCTATTGTTTTTATAATGATCCTAATATTAGCCATAGGATAAGAACTAGTGAACTAACATCCAATAGAAATAGGCTTATTGTTGTTTTTTCTAATTTTAAATTTAATTCAGGTGACCTTGATAATGAGTACTTTCAAAGTTCAAATCTATTTTTACACATTCAGAATTGCTTCATGAATCACAGACTGAAATTAAAGTGAAACCTAACAGAATATGGTAACAAACATTTTGTAATTTTCTGGATACAGTTGGACATTTTTTTTGTTAACTTCATTCTTTGTTTCCCATTTGGTTTAGATACAAGCAGCATCCCAAGAGAATTTAGAACAATTAAGAGAAAATAACAATGCTTCAGTAAGAAACCAAATGGAGCAAAGAATTAAAGATCTGGAATCCGAACTCTCCAAAATGAAAAAGTCACATCAAGACTCTGCTGAGGCAGAGCTAGGGAGATACAGACAGCTTTATTCTGAAGAATTAAAAAGCAGAAAATCATTGTCAAACAAATTAGACAGGTAAGCCCAAACACAGACACTAAGAAAACTGTACTTATACTTATCAGATTGCTTGTAAAGTTTTCTATTTTGAATTTGACAAATCCTTAATGGACAAATTTATGACATCATTGTGTAATGGGGCTTAAATGTAGAGATTATACTTTTGTATATATTGGTAAATCAAATATTTTTTAAAATATTAACTAAGCACAAAGGAATGTAGTGTGGTAGATTGGAAAGATGGACTCTGGCTATAGAGGCAGAGGACCTTGCTTCAAATCTAGCCCTCTGATGCTTCCTACTCTATGACCTTGTACAAGTCACTTAAACTCATGGACCCTCAGTTTGCTCATTTTTAAGATGACAATGTTTGATTAGGTGGCTTCTGAGATCCCATTCAGTCCTAATCTATGATCCTATAAAAATTATCTATTTTTAAGTGTATTTGATTGATATGGCATATTATTATTTCTTTTTAATATCTGCTACAAACTAGTCCTTCCAGGACGAAGTTAAATATTTTGAAATTAGAATAACATTATTTTCATTTCACCAAATGACAACACTAAAAGGGGTATTTTCTGAAAATGTACAAGAAGATTATAGCAATATATAACACTTTTGTGATTAATCTTCTTCTAATGGTGACAACCAGGACTGAAGGACTCAGGGTCATCCTCGTGACCCACAGCAAGTCGAACCATGTCCCTCTATTCCCTGCTATCCCACCCCTGCAGTTTTCTATGCAGGTGAAAGTTCATTGAAGCAGCTATTGTAGGGGAAAAGAAAGAAAGGGGATATTACAGAAGGGTTTAGATTGGAGTCTTGGATAGTCAAAAGGTTATGTCTGTTAAAGAAAAAGGGATGGGGCGGTCTTCCTTGTTATATATCTAGGTGACAGTGGTGGTTAGGTATTATGGGCTGGCTATACAGTTGAGAGCCTCAGGACATTTTTTAGCCTCAACTGAGTCACCTCTTTTTCACCTGCCTGGGATAATCACCCAGATTTGATACCCTTAAAGCAATTCTACTAATTTCCAATATAAATTTATGGAATACAAGTGCTTTTAATGGCTTCCTTAACGATAAGATTAGTAAGGGTCCCCAGATTTGCAAGCATCTTTTGTGGTTTGGTTTTTGTTTTTAATTTTCCCAGGATGGTCTGAAAACAGTTTTCTTTACTCAATTTCTTTATATCATTTACTGGGAAGGGGCCTTAATGGAAGTAACTCAATTATGCAAAAATGTTAATAACCATCATACTTTAGTTGTCTTCATTGTTATGAAACTACTTTTTAAAAAGTCAGTTATAATAACATTAATAAAAAACACCAACCCTTGAAGAAAAATGCTTACCATTTCTGTGCTTTGAAATGTTCACAGAACTACTGAGAAGCTAGCTGAGGTGAGTGCCCGACTCCTGAATGAAAAACAAAGGAATAAAATTTTAATCTCCAGTTTTACTACAAGTCCAGTTCAGGAGCAACCATATGTTGGGAATGTTAATACCAGTATGGTACTCAGTAGAAGTCTTATTCCAAGAAGAAATTTAGCATCTTCTCCTGGAAACATAACATCTTCAAAAAGTGGAGTTGATAGCTATTTGGCAAAGGTTAGTAATTTAGAATTTTTTTTCTTCCTTTATGTTAAAGATATGATGTAAATAATATTCATCTTAATGAAATTTCCTGCTTAAGTATTTTTGAATGTGTGATACTGATTTTTGTGATCTATTAAAATGAAGGTGGTCCTTTCACCTAACGGTAACTAAAAATGCCAGATAATGAGTTTTTAAGTGTTTTTTAAGATCCATAACTGTCATATGTATCCATTTGTTAACTCAGATAAAGTCATACCTGGTTTTACATAATTTTGTACCCTTGACAAGTGGTATTCACTTTATTTATAAGGACTCTTTAAATTGAATACTATTTTCTCACCAACCAATACTGAGAGAGGCTTTATCCCCTTTGATCTATTTTCCCATGGTAATGATATCTTAATACTTAAAGTACAGTGTTTTTGTGGTTCTTCTTTATCTTTCTTTTTTCAGAATGTCTTAAACACCTGTATAAACACAAAAAGCACACCCGTATAAACATACCCTCTTTTTTTAGAGTATCCTAGAGAAATCTTTTGCAAAGCAATCTCATGTAATACGAATAATTGTCTCCTAATGTAGTTTTTAAGTTCATATTTGTATAAAAGTTTTCTTTAACTAGGGTTATAACCTTAAGAGATTGTACAATGTATGGCATCTTTCTCCCACTTTATAAGATATACCCATTTTTAAGGACCTCCTAGCACTGACACAAGAGATGTAATACAGTCAATTAAGTTCAGCAAATATTTAGATTTGTTAAAAAAATCTGCTAAAGTGCCCTCAAAAGAGTGTATATTGAATCAAGTAATCACTTAGAAAAGAGAAAAGGTTTAAGCTTTTTAGGTCAATATCTTATAAGCATCTAGGTAATATAGATATGATAAAGAAACATGAATGTTAGTAATAAACATGTCTTCCTTGTGAAGCTTTTAATTAAAATGTTCATTTTAAAAACAGATTGTTTTGCAATTTTGAGGAAAGTATTCCATGTGAAAGTCTCCTTATCGACTCTCATTCATTTTGCCTGTACAGACACAGGCACTATATTCACTCATTCCCTTTGGGAATCAGCTCACCTTCATGACTTCACTTTTGTTTCACTGAATTTTTTGGTGTAAGATCTATAAATGTGTTCTTACTTCTTCAGCTTCTTGCTCAAACAATCTCTTCCTTCATTCTCTTCTCTGCAACCAGATCCGTGCAAAGGTGTGTAGTCAACATTGCTCAGTGTTCTTATTGGTTCTCTATTTGTGGTTTAGACCACTTTGGTCTAATATATGATTTTTTTTAAAGTAACACTCCATATTAATGCATTTTAAAAGAGAACTGGGTATGTTACATCAAGCATATGATATAGAAATGATTGAAGCAGATCACACTTCATTTTGTGACATTTGGATAAATCACCTGCATCTTCTCACCATCTGGCATTAAATGCATCTTGAGCACATGACATCCATCATACTGCAATCTTAAGAATTGTAAAAATTTCATTAAAATATATTGCTGTGTACTGTATGCAAAATACTTCAATGACAGTTGTCTCAAAAGATGATGAAACATTATTTCCAATATGGAACCTCAAACCCTACTATTCATTGGTACCTTTAAGCCCAGTATTTCTGGAATAAGTACCCTTCAAATTATATTGTGAAGTCCTTGGAATCAAGGACTGTTTCTCCCCTTCTTTTGCACTGCATGGAGCACAATATGCAATGTTTTCTATGTAGCAGGTACCCAGCTGGAATTTTATAGTTGAATTAGACATTTGAATGGATGACAGTGCATTTGTATTCAAGTACTCTGCAATATTACATGATGTCTGCATTCCTTTTTGTTGTTGTTTTGTTTATGCATCCATCGTGGCATTTATTTTATTTCTAATCTGGCCTGTGATTTCATCCATATAGGGAGCTCCTAGTTAGGAATGTCCTCTACCAATTCAGATCAGCGGCGGCTTTATAACTTGTAGTAGTAGGGAGGTGACCCTGGAATAGAGTGTTTTCTGTGACTTATCTATAACTAACAGGTATGTGTCAGAGATAGCATTGAACACTTCCCAATTCTGAGGCCCTGTCTATCCACTACACCATATTGCATTTCAAATCCAAATTGTTTCAATTTCAAGAAAAAAATAAAAATATTCCTTCTCCTCCTCCTGTTCCTTCTCTTTCTCCTCCTCCTCTTCCTTCTCTTTGTTCTTCTTCTTCTTTTGCTGCTTCTGCTTCTTTTCCTTCATCTTATTCATCATCTTTTTTATTTATTAGTTGTTGCCTGCTATTCTAGCTGTCAAATTTTCAAAAGCAAACGAAACTTAAAGTTTCCAATATTCATTTTTCACAATGACAAAGTTACAGATTAAATATAAGATCTATAGTTTTACAAACCAATGACAGTATTTTCAAAGAAGCTAAACACATCAGGGAAACCTAATATAATGATTAATAATCCACTACACTTTTCTTCTCTTCTACCCAACTCTCAATCAACCTGATATGTTTTTTGACAATTTAAAGAGAGAAAATCCTTTTATCATTTCAACAATGTAAGGAGTCCTCTCTTCTGGCACCATTAGCTTCACTTCTTTCCCACTCCTTCCTGTTTGTCATAGATGTCAGCATTGTCCTAAACTGGTGTTTTCAATGGCAGAATTGAGAATTAACTTTAACCTTAAAGGTTTGTAAACATTACTTATATTGACTGCAACTTTGGGATTACTTATTCTTACTGGAAGATGTGAATAATAGCCCACATTTATATAGTGTTTTCCTTATACCAACACTGTGGGAAAATCTTCCAGGTAAAGGGAATACCTAGTTATACAGCAGAGAATTCATACTACAAGGAAACACTCTAAGCATAAATATGGAAAAAGCAGTCACATAACTTAGTTCACATGGGAGAATTCATAATGGAGTGAAGCAGTTTTCATGTGGTATTTGAGAGGAAAAGTCAACAATGACCAACATTAAAGAATTCATATTAGAGAGAAATCACATTAATACAGTGAATACTATGTAGAAAAGGGATCAGACTTGTTTGTATAGAGCCCGAAGCAGTGGGAGTTTTAAACAAGTAGACTTAGTTTTGATGCCATGAAAAATGGGCTGCCTTAGAAAATAATGTCTTTCCCCTCATTTGAGAACTTCAATCAAAAGTTTGATGACTATATGTTAGGTATATTGTACTTTTGTTGTTTGGTCATTTTTTATTTATGTATGACTCATTGGTATCCCATTTGGGGTTTTCTTTACACAGTACTAGAGAGGTTTGCCATTTCTTTCTCCAACTCATTTTACAGATGAGAAAATTGAGGCAGAGAGGGTTATGTGACTTGCCCAGGGTCACATAGCTAATATATGTCTGAGACCAGATTAATCTCAGGAAGATGAGATTTCCTAATGCCAGGCTCTGCATTCTATCCATTGAGCCACCTAGCTGCCACATATTGTAATAGGAATCCCTTTTGCATTAAAGGTTAGACTAAAAGGCTGCTGAGATGCTGTTCAATTCTGATATTCTGTCATTTGGGGATTCTGTGATTAACTAGTACCCTGGAAATATTTGATTTTTCCTAAACTGCAGAGGATTGCATAGTAGAACTGAGAAGAAAAGCTTATTGACTAAAAGTTAGACGTGACAGCAAAGGAGAAGATAGCAGAAATACCCATTTAAAAAGCATAACAGTTGCCTGCTTAGTGTGTTGGGAGCAAATAGCCCTCTATACCTCAATAGATCCTGAGGGTCTATTATAGCATTGCATCAAGCTAATTAACCTTCATAATCACCAAGGGAGCATTAAATTGTGCTCAAGAGCTTTTACCAAGGAAAAAGACCACATTACACATTTTAGAAAGATTTCTATCAAAATGGTTAATTTTTAAGCTGAACACTTAAAAGATATTTCAGCAAATCTTCAGTCTCATCAATATGGGTTTATTCCCACCTACTCACACTGTGTAACTCTTGTCGGTGTTCTACCTTAGATCCTCTTCTGAGGAACGATGTCACAGCTGGAGGCCTTCTTTGAGGCCTTTTTACATTTTGTGGGCACTAGTGCCACCTTCAGGTATGTATGCCATTACCTCTCCCTTGTTCTTGTTCTATGACCAGCCATCACCTATTATGAGCATCTATCTCCTCTGTTGAATACATTGCAAAGCTTATGCTCATAATTCCTTATTGGAAATGTCATGCACCTAGTGGCACCCACTCCTGCTTTTTCAGTCACCCATAACTTTAATTTTTCATGGATTATGGTGTTCTAATATTCATAAGCATTCAGCAACACTAGAAGATGAGAGTTTGTGCTGAAAAGAAACTAATGATCATTGAGAGCACATTGCAGCTTTTGTTTTTGCATTAATCAAGAAAAGTAATTTGATGTTAGCATTTGCATAAAAGACTCCATTAGAGTGTGAGTTCCTTGAGGACACAGACTGCCTTTAAGTTCTCTCTGTGTTACCAGTGTTTAGCATAGTGCCTGGCATAAAGTACACAGTTAATAAATACTTACTGGAGGAAGATTCCCATTAAGACTGGGCTTTGGTCTACTGAATCAAATGCTATTTTTGAATCAGCAAGCCATGGGATTTTATATTATGTACATCTTTTAGTCACCTGTTTTCATAGAGATGTATCCTGCTGTAGCAAATTATTTGTGAAAGTTTATTCCCTTTTCTTAATTCAGTGAATGTAGGAAAGCATCCACATACAGGAATTTATGCTGTAGATCAAGGCTTGGAATATTAGGAAAGGGAAGAAGCCTTCAGGCATGGGCCATGCTTTACTTCTCTCCTGAAAAACCTTAGTGGAGAGAAACTATGAAAAATCAAGAATGTGGGAAAGAAATGACTGGAAAAGACATCTTCCTGAACATAAGAGAATTTGTATTAATGAGAAATGCCATAAATGGCATAAAAAAGAGAAGGAAGTCTTCAGTAGTAGTTGAACTCTCATCAGAGATTTGACGAGGTAGACTTGGATCTGTGATTTCACTGATGTAGTAGCTCCCAATCAAGGATACAGTGATACGTGTATTTCATTCTTAGAAAGATTTTTATAAAGTTTAGAAAATATGCATATCGATCAGTAGTAATCATTGTCCTTTCAGTGGACTTCTTTGAATACAAGAATATTGTCTGTGATTTTCTCAGTCTTCTGTTATCTTCTTCTTTACTGAAAAATCTTATAAAATGACCCCTCAGTACTTTCTTAATTATATTTCCACAAGGAAAGATTTCTTCCTACTTGATCTGGTTCAACTAGTCTTCCTGACATCATATCCTTCATTGTCATTTCTGTATTCTGTTATTGGGAATTAAGGTGTTAAAATTCAGTTGTGGTGGTTTGGCTGAATAGTTATAAAAATTCTTTTGTTGCAGAAATATTGACAAATATGTTTTATTTTCTAATATTATAATTTTGTTTGTCCTTTTCACAGTTGTATGAGTCTTCTTTAGTGTTTTACAAATGAATGTATATTCGAAACCAAGTTGTCTTCCATGTGTCCTAGCTTTAATAGGGAATTTAAGTGTATGCTAACTAAAGTAGCTCTTTGACTCTTTTGACCTCTTCATTGAGGTGCCTCTTTATTTTTTTATCAATTGACCTTGATTATCACCATTTCCCACAAAAGTTTAATACCTTGGCTTTTTTCCATTTCTTATCTTTTGGTATCAACATCTTGCTGTTAAGGTCAGATCAAAGTTGTAAACAAAAATAGCTTCTCATTTTTGTCACTTATGACTTGATATTTATTTTTATTACTTTTTAGAAACTAGTCAATATCTAGATTGCACTCAGCTAATTCTAATATAATTCCCAAAACCAGTCAGTTCCTGTCTTTTAATAACAAATTTAATTTTTTATGTGATTTTTGGGTTGAGTGTTTTGTTGTTTTGGGTTTGGTACTTGCCTTCTAACTATTCAGGAGAGACATACAGACAGACATAGATTCTAAGTAATCTAAAAACCTTTGTCCTCTTTCATATCTCAAATATGGGCCATGTTTTCCAGCATACTTTCTGGAATCCCCTCCCATTTCCCATCTTTTTTTGAAGTCACTAAGCATCAAAATAAGTTTTGACTTTGCTCCTCAGAGATTGTCTCTACTTGGCTCTCTTCAACAGATTTTGACACAGAGGCTATAATTATCATCATGGTCTTCTTTTTATAGATACTTATCATAAACATTGTTATATGCTGTAAACATTTCTATATTGCCAAATATCATGTGGAACAGTGGTTCATGTTGCCTTTGGGCACATAGTGAAAGCAACAGTAATCAATTCTTCTAAGCCATCCTTCAGTTTAACTACAACTTTGTTTTGTCTTCAGCTTATTTCACTCTCATCAATATGAATATTAAAATATTTCTTCCAATAATTTGGCACTTTTTTATGTCACTGGACATTTAAGTTACCCACATTTAAGTTAATGTTCATAAAATGATTAAAATCTAAGATTGATTCTTAGCACCATCTCCCCTTTTTTTGGAGGAGGGGTACCATTCAGAAGGACTAAAAGCCATTTATACTTTTTCTTTGTTTTATGGGTTAGCCTAAGAGTTCATTTCATCTGTCAGTGCTCAACATACTGATAAAGGGCCCCTATGTACTTAAACTCAGTTGGTCATTCTTTGGCATTCACTTATGAAACATTTATTAAGCACCTACTCTGTACCAGGCACTGTACTTACACTGGGGAGAAAAAAGGGCAAAACAGTCTCTACTCTTAAAGAGCTTGATTCCATTGTGGTAAAACAACAACAACAACAAAAAAAAAAACACCTGACTATAAATCTAAGTAAATACAAGCACATGCGAGTACCTACAAAGTACTACCCTAGGGGATGGTTCGAAACAAAGCCGTGCACATAGGTCCCTTCTTTCCTTTTCCTGGAGCATCAAATGCCTTTGAAGATGTAGACCAGTTCAGGGTTAGAGTTGTGACTGGGAGATACCAAATCAAGGAATGTAGAGTATTAATCTTCAAAGTCTGAAAATATCTGGAAGTATAGTCCTGAAGTATCTGGGAAATTCACCAAGCCAGACCAGGGAATTCCCTGATATTGAAAATGTATCCAAATTAGGTCTCTGCTACTTATTACCTGTGTAACTTTGGACCAGTATCTTGAGTTTAACTACAGTTATCACTTCCACATCATACCTTTCCACATCACGGTTCCCATAAATTGAGGGTCAGCATAAGAAATGAAATAGGAATTTTGGGGGAATTTGTGGAAGCTACAGATGACACTCAAAGGCCAAGAGATGATGACACAAAGCCTATGACCAAATACTTAACCCAAATTATACAATAAGGTACTGTAAACACAGCCCATAGAAGAAAAAGAAAAAACTCAGACTTCTTCTCTGGTATGAAGGGAGAGCCAAAATTCATACAGATTTCCCAGACCTCCAGGGTACCACACCCTTGAAGCCTGTGATGTGGGAGGGTCTACTGTGTTTGTATTTGTTCTCTTTATATTATGTATGTACTTGTTTAGGTATTTATTTTTTTCCTATTAGAATATAAACTTGTTGAGCAGCAAATATTTATTAAGTGCTTAGCTTACTATGTACTAGATATTGTGTGAGTAGGGATCATTTCAATTTTGTTTTTGTTTTATTTATACTGCTAACCCCTAGTGCCTGGCAGACAGTGGGCACCTGTACATTCTTATTGATTGATTGATTGACCTTGGTCTCAGTTTTTTCATCTATAAATTGAGAGAGTAAGACTAGCTGACCTTTAAAGTTTCCTTCCAGCTCTGTTACCATATGGTGATGCTGGATAAATTTGCTACTGCATTCTTTTGGGATGTAGGTTTAAAATGGCTTTAAGGGAAATACTCATTCCACATCTATTTTTATAATTACTTTGTAGATCTATATAAAAGCTAAGTATGTTTTACATTTTAAAACGATCTTCAGAAGACCCTGTGTAGTGATGATTATATGAGTTGTCCAATATATCTGTGATAATCCTAAAGATATTAGAAAAGAGTCGTTGATGAAGTCCATTCTCCCATGTATAGTTTATTTAAAGAACTGTGGTCTTATGAAACTTTCTGAGAGGTAGTTGTTTCCAGAAAATTTGTCAATGATAACCATTTTTTTTAGAAATTCAGTTTTTCATAATATTTAATCATAAATAACCAAAGCCCCATATTCTTCAGAGTATGTGCTAAGAAAAAGAATAACAACAATAGCTTTACTAATAACAGATTTTGAGTTAGTGGAAAAAGTCAGAATCAGATTCAGAAAGTTATAGAATTTCAGACAAAGACTATGTTCTAACTTCTCCCAAAAAAATAGAGATATCCCTATGCCAGATTGGTTTGTAAATGGTACCTTCCTATTTCCCTTTCTTATACATTTCCCTTTTTGCATGCTCCCCTTTCCCTGAATACCCTGGGACCATCATACTGGTACTAGCCACTCACAGCTTCACTATTAGATACCTTACAGATACCTGCCCTGGACCTTTATATTTATTCTAATAATAACAGTAACAACAAGGGTGTTGCTATTATTTTTAGCTGACAGTTATGTAGCAATTTAAAGTTTACAAAATGCATTACACTTTTACACTTTACACATTTACTCACTTGATTCCCACATCTACCCTATAAAGTGCTATTATTATAAAAAATTTTTAATAGATGGGGTTACTGAAGGTGAAAGGGGCTAAGTGACTATTGTCTGGAATTTTACAGATTGTAGAACAGATTGTAGCAGCAAGCACCCCAGCGTCCCCAGGGTGGCTGCCAACACAGGTTCTTAGATCTGCTTTGTTAAAGGAAAGCAACTCAAAATGGGTTAACAAGCTTATTTTAATCAGTCAAATATATATCGTTTACCTAGTTCAGGGGAAAAAGGTCAACACCCCGAACTTCAGAGTGGACAGGTTTCCAAACTGTCCAACCATTACATCCATACCAAATCAACATCTGGGTTTTTCAAAGCAACAGGGGGGACCCTCTCTCAACAACGGCTTCCCAGAATCTCATCTGATCAAATCACACAACACTTCTCAAAGTGAGCCCCAAAACAAAGCCTCAAATCACGGGGTTTTTTTTAGCCTTCTCCTGGCGCAGAGAATGTAACAACCTTCTGGACCACTGGCCAATCAAAAAGTATCTACTGAAAAACAAGCCTCCATACCCCCCCCCCCCCCAGGCTCCAGGTGCACTTTAGCCTAGGGGCAGGGAAGATCTTACAAAATTTACATTTCCATTACACAGATATAGACATAGATCAGCTATAGCTGTAGATTCAGAGAGGCTGTGAGCAAAAATAGCCGAAAGCACTTGAGAGGTCAGCTACAGGGTTTAAACTAGGACTCTCCTAACTCCCGAATCCAGTATTCTTTCTACCACACCACATTGTTTCTCCTATTAGAATTAGCTGCTATGTATTATCTCATGCCCAAAAGAGAGATGCTCTCAGCCCTTTCATATTGTAAAGTATTTAATAATCTAATTCATGTTAAGTGTTCAAGGCTTCTTGATTTAATATATACTCCCTCCCAGGTTTATATATGTTTACCATAACCCAAAGGAATGAATCTGAAACCAAATTTTAGATATCCGTGAATGTCTAGTAGGGAAGCTATTTGGGAAAAGGAAACGTTTCCAGTAATAGAAAGCCTTCTCCAAATAAGACAGATGGGTTATGATCTACTCTACCCTGGCATACTGCCAGCCTTATTGAACAATATCATAATAATAGATCAAGAATGGTCAAGTTGTCAATAGGATAATTTATCAAGTCTGAAACTGAAGTCATGTGAATTGTCTTGGAGAAAGAGGTAGCACTTTATAGTCAGCAAAATATTTGACATATATTATCTTGTATTAATCTTAATAATATCCTCTGAGGTATTAGTGTAGGTTTTTATTCCCATTTTCCATATGAGAAAACTGGCTCATAGATTAGGCTTGCTGAAGGTTATATAGCTATCAAGTTGCAAAGTACTTTATATATTTGTAGTAATAAAAGAAAGCCTTTTTATTTATAGACTTTTGATATTTACCTGTTTCTTTTTTTAAAATATTTCTATTTCGGGCAGAAAGGTGGCACAGTGAATAGAGCACCAGCCCTGGAGTCAGGAGGACCTGGGTTCGGATCTCGGCTCAGACACTTAACACACAAAAAAATAGCCGTGTGACCTTGGGCAAGTCACTTAACCCCAATTACCTTTCCAAAAAAATGTTTAAAAAAATTTCTATTTCAGTATCTACAAATAGTTTATATGTGGTGAAGTTTTGTTTTATTTGGTATCACAGCTCTAGTTAAAATGATGACCTGAGTTTGACGCCTTACAGGAAATTGGGACTCAGGAAGCTGATATAAAGAGCAGCTTTATTACTGTGCAGCACAGCAAACCTGGGGAAACAAACCATACACACAAATACCTTCTATGGCAATAGAGGGAGACAGAGGTTCATCCCTAAGGGGCAAGAAACACTCCCAGATCACAAGGGAGGGAGATGTCAGAGCTGGGGTAAAAGGGGGGAGTTAGATACCCTAAAAATGGTCTTGGTGGAGAAGAGGTGATCAGTGCCAAATGTGGGAGGAGGCATTCCTAAATAAGACCTAGATGGGGTAAAGTTATTGGGGCCACTTATTGATACCAGGCTTGAGTGAGGCTCAGGTAGGGGGAGTTGCTTTGTTGGGACCAGAAATTAGAAGAAGATCTGAGTTGACTTTCTGAGGCAGCAAAAGAAAGTAACTCAGACTGCTGCACATGGCCCAGAGTATTTTCCAGTCAGAAGCTGTGAGCAGAATCTGTTTACCCAGGGTCAGAAGAGTAGTAAAGTACAACCTTGACTGTATTTGCCTGTATAATTTATGGGCCTTAGCCTAAGTGATCTCATATTGGAGTCTTATCATTATACTTATTATAGCAAACAATAAAAAACTACAGTTGTCACAAGTTTCTTTCATTGAAGTCTTTTTCTGATTAAACCAACATAAGGTCTTGAATTGTAAATATACAATATATACATGGATATATGTATATATAAGTGGGGAAAGAATATATTATTGCTAGACTCGGAGGCAGGAAGACCTGAGTTCAAATCTCATTCTCTGTGTACCAAATGCCTTTGAACATACATACATACATGCATGCATGCATGCATATTTACACACATATATGTATTATAAACATACATATATATATGTATACACAGAGAAGGAAAGAGAGAGATCACCAGAAGAGTCTTATTTACCTTAAAGAATTAGATTTAGACCTTTGTTCTGACTTTGAAACTGTGCCCCCAAAGAAAGTGTGAATATGCCCACTGACACCATATTTGGGATATTGCTCATATCTGTAAAGTAGAGTATGTCTTTTTCCTGACTATTTAGTGGCTTATTGATACCACATTGATGATTGGTTGAAACCTGGCTAGTGTGAATCTGAACCATGAACTTGGGCTTCCTCATTATGGTGTCAGTTATGGCACCTAAAGCAAATACCATAACCTACCAAGAAGATGTGACCAAAATGCTAAACACAGTCTCATCGGGCAAGTTTACTCCGTATATATTAGAAATCTTCAAATCCAGAATGAAACCTTTATCTCTCAACTGTGTTAAGAAGGCTCCTCCTAATCTCACTCTCTACATATTATACATATATATGTGTGTCTATATATTTCATATAGAGAGAAACACAGAGATATTTACCATATATGATAAACATATGAAAAGAGCTTTTTATAAATGATAAAGGAAATTTATCCTCCCTTAAAAAATATATCAGCTTTATTTTCTTTTCATAGCTTATCTTTATTAACGTGCCACTTAAAATCTTTTAGCTAAAGGTTTAGACCAATGTCAAGTTTTTCCATTACCTAAGACCTCTTCTAGGAATGATGCTATCAAAGAAATGTTTAAAGATCGAACTCAGAACCTGGGAAACAGATCCAAACTCTCCCCTCTCTTATCTCAAAGTTTACCGTCAGGAAAAAGAAGTTTCCAATATCGTCCTCATGAAAAATAACAGACAATTTGTGCAGTTCTTTGCTGGGTTCTCTTTTGTGCATTTACTATTATAAATTTGGTGAGAAATATCTTTACTTGAATTTAAATGTAAATAGGAACATTATATATAAGGATATTTATTGTATTTTGGTGATGCTTTCCCCACATGCCTTATGTGTTTTTCTTGCAACATTTACCTCCTGTCTAGACTATCCTATTTCATCTGTCTTCTGAAAAGGAAACTATACAATTTTAATTGTTATTAGGAGTGCTTTCCTGTTTCATCTTCTCTTCCCACCTCTACAAATTTGTTATAAAAATTAAAGGACTACACCAGTCTCTCTTTCCTTCTTTGTTTACAAGTTACATACAGTAGGAAACAGTATTATCTTAGCTTTGTTACTAAAATCTACATAACCACAAAGCATGGATTTAGAAAATCAAATGAAATAAATTTCTCTCTGGATTAAGAAATATTCCAATTGTAACAGAAAATGTAGGAGCTGTCTTCATTTAATACTGTTTGCCCATCCTTGAAATTTTCGTATTATATTTAATCATTTCCAGGCATTTTATTTTCTGTTTTGCTTACTGTAAATTTATGTTCATTTTTTGTTTAGGCTGTCTGTAGCTTAATGAAGTAAAATATTGGTATTTGAAATTAATTGTTTTAAAGTATAGGATATGAAGTTTATTTTATTTTAAAGGAAAATGTTATATTGTTAAAAATGGAAATAAAAAGGGTAAGATTTGCTTAGAGTAGAAGAAAAATATATACAAAACCTGAGACATGACTTCTATGCTAACAAAGTTCACAAATTTCTTTGTATATAATTGTGATAAGTTCTTGATTCTTATAATTATAGTATTATTTTATTAGATCAATAAATTTTCTGTTGAACAACTAAAGTCAGACTAGACCAGTGTCAGAGAATAAACTTAAATTACTAATAAAAGTAATTTCTTTGGATGTCTGCAGTTTTTTTTTAAGATTTTTTGAGTTCTGTGTATTATGTCATCGTTCTGAATGGTTTTTAATGTTATTTCAGATGCAGAAGGAGTTGAAAAAAAATATAGCCAGGGAACTTGATGAAGGTATGTTCACATTGTTCATAAATAAAAAGCTATAATTTGATGCTATACCTGATTTTTATATATGTTGGAAAACTCCCACAAAGGTACAGTTTCAGTTCCACCTTCTTCCTCTTCATCACTTTGGAGTAACCATGGATTCTTCTGTGCAAGTGAAGTGGAAGATTTAGCAGGTTTTTTTTTTCTTTTTGGAGGGCAATTGGGGTTAAGTGACTTGCCCAAGGTCACATGGCTAGTTTTTGTGTTGTGTCTGAGGCCGGATCCGAACCCAGGTCCTCCTGACTCCAGGGCCGGTGCTCTATTCACTTCGCCACCTAGCCGCCCCTAGCAGGTTTTTCTAATAGCTAGAAAGGTAGCACAAGCCCAAAGATAGACTGTCTCTGTTTCCAGAAGACCAACCTGTCCACTTACAGAGGATCCAGAAGACTGGTCAGAAGGTAATGAAGTCTTTGGCCATGGCATCCCATGAAACAGAAGGATAATTCATCCTCAGCCCTTTGTAGCTGTTTCTAATCTTCAGATATGAAGCTAGTCAGCAACTAACTGTTTGGACCAGAGAGCCATTGAAGTCATATCTAAGTCTGAAATTCTGTTATTCTGTTTAATTGTTAATTATTTTATTATTCTGTTTAATTCTGTGATTCCACAGTGATTTCAGAAGTGCTGGGAAAGGGGGCAAAAGATACTAAGAATCCCATAATTCAAAAACCATCTGCAAATATCAGTTTAACGGTTAATGTTAGAATCTTAATTTACAGTCTTTGCCCAGTGACCAACAGTACTGAAAGAACAAAGTAATATTCATATTGACACTCTTGCTATCAATTTAACAAAAATAGAAAAAAAGTTGCAGCTAAAGGGAATCATGGTTCACATTTTTCTCAAATAGGCAAATCAAATAATTAGCGTGGTTGGTTCATTGTGAGCCCACAGGCAAAAATAAACATAATTAAATAGGAAATAGGGTTCAGCATGAACATAAGTAAACAGATTACCATGAACATAATTATAATTGCAGCTTATATACCAACTTCTTCTGCAGAGGATAGAAAAGAAATATGAACTGTTTGATGAGTTACTCTAAAATCAACATACATCTTATGTTTAATAATAGCAACTTACATTTATATTGCACTTTAAATTTCACAAAGCATTTTGCATACATTATCTGATTTGAGCTTCAAAACAAGCCTGTATGGTAGGTCACTTCCAGGAAAACTTGAGTTCAAATCCTCCTTATGACACATCCAGCCCATGAGACCATGGGCAAGTCACTTAACTTCAAAGTACTCAGGAAACTCTAAGACTTAATTTGAAACAATGACCATTTTGCTTTTCCCACCCAGAATTGCTTAACATGATGAATCATGAGTCCCAAGTGAAATTTAAAAATTACACACATACATACGTATGTGTGAGTGGGTGTGTGTGTGTATGCAATGTAAATTTTTTTTCTTCTTCCTTTTTCCCCCAGCTGGATTGACTGATGAATCCTCAAGAATGCCAAATCTGAATCAGGATCCTGTTTCCCAAGCAACTCAGGAATACTTAGAGGTTTTAAAGAAAAATTACATGCTTTAAAAGAAGAAATAATGTTCATTTATGAAATGAACTACGTTTACACAAAACTTAATAGTTTTCAATTAAATACATAAATGTGAAAAAAATCTTAACATATTAGAAAATGTGTCATAAGTTTTAATATGTATTGTGTATATATGTACCTGTAAATATATTTGTATAGTTCTTTATTAAAAACTTTGTTTCTTTATATTTGTAACACTGCTCCCTAAATTGTTAGTTATTACAGGGACTCTAGAAACCACTAAATTGGCTTTGATACTTTAGTTACCTGTCTTTGAAGGGTGTACTGTGTTTTCTATTTAATATCCTTGTATGTAGACCTAAGCATTTAGTAAATGTAGATAGAATTATTTTGATATATTGCTGTTATTTCTACTATCAGTATTTGAATTTTAATATATCTGTAACAGTGTCATAAAATTTGTAAATTGTATTTTGTTATTTAAAATTACAGTGCACTTAAAACTTTTTGTTTTTAATTAAATGAATCAAATATATCATTTGTCTTGCAAGTTTTATAATAATGCTTTTTTTTGTGAAGTCTCTAATCACAAAACCTAGGTTCATTCAAATTGCAATTTTGCTATGCTTGTATTTTCTTAAGACTAGTCAGAGTTGGACACACTACTTGAAAGTCAAATCTGGCTACTGCTTATTTTTATACTACAAGCTAAGAATGATTTTTACAATTATAAATAAAGTCTTAGTGTATTTATTGTAAAAGCATTCTTAACTCTCTAGCCAAATAATACCATGGATGGTCAGTATTTAGCCAGCTTGCCATAGTTTGCCAACTCTTGAGTTAAATACTTCCTAGAAGAAATTTCCACATCAGGGGTTTCCTAAGGTGATGAAATCATGGTTCTCAGCCAAGTATTTATGCAAACATGCACAGACACATGAAGATGTGCACACATATGCATGCACAGAAACATCCCTTGTATGCCAAACTTTCTCTTCATTCCAGGTAGTCATTCAGCAAATATTTATTGCTTACCTTTTTTGTGAGAGGCACTCTGTCTCTCACTGTAAGAGATAGCTAAGTAAGATATGTTCTCCTTGTCCTCCAGGATCAAACAGTCTTTTAGGGGAAAAAAAAATCATCTACATAGAATCCTAAATTAGCATATAAAATATAATTAGAAAGGTACAAAGCAGTATGGGAAGAAATAATTCAAAGTATTTTAACAAAGGAACAAGTTGAATAGAACTTAAGACACTGTGAAAATAGATCTGGAAAGCCTTCAAAGGTCATCTGGTCTAGAAGTTCTTAATCTTTTTGGTATGATGGACCCATCTGAAAGTCTAATAAAGCCTATAGACCTCTGAGAGTAACATTTTTAACTGAATAAAACACTAAGAAAACAAAAGGTCAGTGAATACATAAGCATAATGCTTTTCCCATCAAAGTTTATGGAACCTGCCAAATCTATCCACAGATCCCTTGGGGGTCTATGGACCCCTGATCTAGTTCAACCCCCTTATTTTACTGATAAGGAACTGAGGCCCAGACAGGTTAAGTAAGTTACCCAAGGTTTGTTATTGTTCAAACATTTTAGTCATGTCCAACTCTGTGACCCCATTTGCTCTTGGCAAAGATACTGGAGTCATTTGCCATTTCCTTCTCCAGTTCATTTTTCAGATGAGGAAACTGAGGCAAACAGGGTTAAGTGGTTTGCCATGGGTTATATAGCTAATAAATGTGTGAGGCCACATTTGAACTCAGGTCTTTCTGACTCCCAAATGAAATTGAAAATTACACACATACATACATGTGTGTGTGAGTGTGTGTGTGTGTGTGTGTAATGTAAATTTTTTTTCTTCTTCCTTTTTCCCCCAGCTGGATTGACTGATGAATCCTCAAGAATGCCAAATCTGAATCAGGATCCTGTTTCCCAAGCAACTCAGGAATACTTAGAGGTTTTAAAGAAAAATTACATGCTTAAAAGGAAGAAATAATGTACATTTATGAAATGAACTATGTTTACACAAAACTTAGTAGTTTTCAATTAAATATATAAATGTGAAAAAAATCTTAACATATTAGAAAATGTGTCATAAGTTTTAATATGTATTGTGTATATATGTACATGTATAACCTATATCAAATTGCTTGCTGTCTTAAAGGGGGAATTAACACTGCCTCCAGGTGGAGTTATCTGGGGTCCATCTGTGGGACCTTTGGGAAAAATGAGTATAAAAATCTTTGAGACTTTATCAGGGGCCTTCTGTGACCTCCCAACAATTTCTTTGTTGACTGCTTTACCAACCTTCTTGCCCTTGAATTTTATTTATTTTTATCCTCTAGACTGATTTTAAACTGCCTGAAGAATTGCTTCTCCCTGAAAGTGTTGGAATATTTTAGTGAAAATACTGTTTAAACCCTCCAACTTTGAGTAATACATTGTACTATATGCAGGATAGTGCTGATATCACATGACAAAAGCAAAGAATAACCAAAGAACAATTCTTTGTTCTACTGGAATCTATGCTATGTCAAGAGAAGTAGAGGGAGATTCATGTTAGATGGACCTCCTGGGGAGGATTTATAGTACGACATGGATAAGTAATGAGAGGGAAGTTACAATAGCCTTCATAAAAGAAGTAATCAATCAGTAAGCCTTATTAAAGATCTATTAAGCTCCAGGCACTAAAATTGCATCCGCAAAATCACAGATCCATCTGTAACCTTTGGCTTAGAAACATCCAAAGGACTCTAGCCTCATATAATACCAGTCTAATACAAGGGACCTGATCTGAAACGATCAGTTTCTCTCTTTGACTCTACTCTTTGTCCTCCACCAAACATAATCCAGGAATTTTTTTTTTCAAAATAAAGTTTAGATACAGGTTGTAGATGTTTAGGTTTCCTCAAATGTGAATGACCCCAAGTTCCACACATACTTTCAATGTAAATGAATCATAGGTATGGGGCCGTCCATACAAAATGTGTAAGACTACAAAAGCACTTACAAGAGCCTGTTGTTAACAAGTATGGACATTTAAAGCACTCAAATGACCTCTGAATTACCCCAGAACTTGAGGTTGCCTTCAGGGAAGAATTTCATCACTCTGATGAATCCCTCTTTCCCAGAGTTCTACATGGTCTCCCCAAGTCCTCCCTTATCCTCAGACCTGTGCACATACACCAGGATTCTTTGGAAGTAAGAGCTTTCAGACTCAACAACTCTTGAACTTGGAGCTCCAAATAAAACAACTACCAAAACTGGTGCCACTTGGGAAATCTCCCTTCACGGTAAGAATGTTAGGTCACATTGCCCAGTGAATTCAAAGTCTCCCCTCCTCTAGCTGGTAGTTTGGGGCTCAGGAACAACTTCAGCTCCTCTCTCAGGTCTTATGAAAGTCATCACTGCTATGAGTTCCTGTTAAGGTTGCCATCACTGCTCTTTTGAGTGGGAAGGAAAGAGGGAGATATTCACAACACCTCAGCCCTTACTTTTTGGTCTCAAGACCTTTTTAGACTCTTAAAAATTGAGATCTCTCTAAAAAATTTTGTTAATTTTTATTAGGTTTATTTATTAGGGGTTTATAGCTATTCCTATCATATTAGACATTAAAGCTATTATTTTTCAAATAGCTGTGATCTCTTGACCTTAAGGAACATCCAGGGGTTCCTGGACCCCACTTCTTCAAGAAGTGCTGCTCTAACACAAGATCTTATAGAGCACAAAATAAATAACCCTATACCAGTTATAGTATAAGTATAATATTAAAAATATTCCTCATTGAGTACTCCTACATGTTGTACCCTAGGCAACTATCCCTCCTCAGCCCCTACTGACAGTTCTCATTTGTATTTAAACATCATTTAGTCCAAGGAAGTTCCATAACTGATATGGCCAAAGTCCTAATTAGGATGTAAAGCTAATTAACACATCAAATTTCTCCAACTTCAAAGGATTGTAATTCCAATATTTAAGATGGCATCACTTCAGTTAGAAAATCTGAGATTTCTCATCTTAATATTTAATTGCCGATACATCCACATTATAGTTTTAAGAAAAATATTCCAAAAAATATATTTGAAATAAAATTTGAGTTATAAAATGTTTCTCCTCGAGTCACAAAGCAGATTTATTTCAGCTCTTTTATAATTGCAAAATAAGGGTTTATTATAGAAGAGTTCATTAAAGGAACTGCACCTTATACTCACCATTTTATCACAGATGAATGCATCTCATTCTTCCCTATGTTCTCTCCTACTCTCACTCAAGTATACACTAAATTAAGAATACAATTTGCACCTGGTTATTTGTTAGTCTGGATGGCATATTCCATGCATCCAAGACACAAGAGGTTTTAATTGGTAACATATAAAACATTTAAGAAGTTAGGTAACTTAGTACTTTCAGGTATAAACACACTTTACATGATTTCATTTGAACCTCACAACTGTGTGAAATTTATCTAAGTTATTATTCCTATTTTATACATGGGCTAAGTGAGAAGTTTCCGTTTTTCTAACTCTAAGGGATTCTAGGTGAGCTGAACAGGATTCTAGGTGAGCTGAATAGGATGGTGAGAATGGGGTGTGGTAGGGCGGCACCTGTCTTTTGGATTAGGATGTAAAAGCTGATTATCTTTAAGAATAAGGTTGGGTAGAGGCAGGCCGGGAAGGCAGCAGCAGTCACACTGAGGCAGGCCCGGGAGAAGGCCTGATCAACTGGGGGGGGCCGGGGTAGCAAGTCATCCCACCAACCACAAGGGCCACTTCATCACCAAAGGGCTAGGACTGGAAAGAGCAATGTAAGAACCAAGTGCAGGGCCCCTGTTCAGGACAGCAAATACTCCTGGGACTATCACTCCATAGCCCAGAAATTTAAAAAAAAAAGCCCCTATCAGGACCTCCACGGACCAGGATGGCAGAATGAACCCGGCCCGCTCCAACCCCCACCTCTGACCCTGAAAATACAGTAACTACTGCCCCAGGGCAAAACCCTCTACCGTAAAGGCTTCAGAACCCTAGAGGAAAGGTGTGGCTAGGGCCCTGCCTCAAAATGGGTAGAAAGCAGACTACAAAGACTCTGGAGTCCTCAGAGGGAGGAACCAAACTCAGAGGGAGACAATGTGGACTCCACACCCACAGCTGAAACATCAACAGGGAATGGGTCCCACACAGAAAGCTCTCCTAGATGAGCTCAAAAGTTCCACTTCTAGGGTTGTATCCCAAAGAGATCATAGAAGTGGGAGGAAGACCCATATGTACAAAAATATTTATAGCAGCGCTTTTTGTGGTGGCAAAGAATTGGAAATTAAGAGGATGCCCATCAATTGGGGAATGGCTGAACAAGTTGTGGTATATGCATGTTATGGAATACTATTGTGCAATAAGAAATGAGGAGCAGATGAACTTCATATTTACCTGGAGAGGCTTATACGAACTGATGCTGAGTGAGAAGAGTAGAGCCAAGAGGAATTTGTACACAATTACAGACACAACGTATGTGTGACGACCAACTTTGATAAACTGGACTCTTCTCAGCAATCCAGAGACCTAAGTCAAACCCAAAAGACTCATGATGGAGAGAGATGTTTACATCCAGAGAAAGAACTGTGATTGAACCCAGATTGAAGCAAACTACCTGCCCTTTTTTGTTTTCATTTGGTTTTGTTTCCTCTTTCCCATTCTTCATTCCATCTGTTACAATCCTTCTTTATAACCTGACTAATGCCTAATGTGAAAGTATTTGCAGATATTATACTTGATTGTATGCCGCCATGGG
>NW_027186645.1:16138810-16174466 GCF_028583685.1 Petaurus breviceps papuanus | reverse complement strand
GGAGAAAATTTGAAACTCAAGGAATTGTGGTAATGAATCTTGTGAACTAAAAGTAAATAATTGAAGACCAAAAAAAAAAAAAAGGTTGCCACAAACTTAAACTAGAACAGAGGTGCACATTATCATAATTTTAGAAACAGAGATCTTTCCAGTAGCTTAGGGTGAGCAAAATTGTGAAACTGCATAGATTAAATAGAAAACAATCAAAATCTTCCATTACTACCTTCAAGTCTTAACTACTGCCCCCTTTTATGGAAAGCCTTTCTAGACTCTCTTAATTCTAGTGTCTTCCCTCTTTTATTTCCTGTTTATACAGTATATAGCTTGTTCGCATATATTTGCTGTCTCCTCCACTGGACAGGGACTTTTAGTTTTGTTTTTGTTTTTTTTTTATCACCAGCTCTTAGCACAAGGCCTGGTACCTAACAGATACTTAATAAATGTTCATTGATAATAAAGTGGTTATTTTAATTTCCCCTTTCTCTGATTTTACTATAGCCAAAAGTTAAAAAAAAGACCTGAAAGTTGTTTCTCAAGGGAGAACAACAGACTTCACTTTAGGGAAACTCGAATTTCCCTTACAACAGTGTTGAGTACGTAAGAATGCTGCCCTTCACAGAGGTTGAGGGTGGAGGAACAGAAATTTTTCAAAGATTTTAATTTTGAGAATATTGCCACAATTTACCAACATAGCTATTACATATGTATACATTCTCTAGCAAGCAATATTAAGAAACTATCCACTTCACAGATCAAGGCTGATATTTGTAAATAAAGCATTCTAACTAGTGAGCTTACAACCTATAAACAGATGTGTAGAATTACAGAGAGGGCAGCTAAGTGGTGCAGTGGCTAGAGTGCTGGGTCTGGAGTTAGGAAGACTCATCTTCCTGAGCTCAAAACTGGTTTCCAACACCTACTAGCAGTTTGACCCTGGGCAAGTCACTTAGCCCTGTTCCCTTCGGACCTTCAATTATAAAATGAGATAGAAAAGGAAACGGTAAACAACTCAAGTATCTTTACCAAGAAAACCCCAAATGGGTCATGAAAAGCCTGCCACAATGGAACAATACATGTACAGAGACCAGACATTCTAGAAAGCATTTCAGCAATTAAACTGTGCACAGACCAGTCGGATCTTAACCTTGAACAGGTTCTCTGCTCTTACTAATGGTAGGTAAATTAAGTATAGTTTCTTTAGTTCTATTGGTAGTTGGTTAGCTGCTAACAACTGTGAATGTTTTTATTTTTGTAATTATTTGGTAACTTTTTGTGTACACCATTACCCACCTAATTTATAACATTTGGCCAGTATCATGCAATTTATTAAAGCCAAAATTCCCGTTAGTTATTTGTTACTTGGTTCCCTTCTAGTTTGCAATTACCTGGAGGGCAGTTTCCAAGATACAATGCACATAGCTTGCATTATAAGGCCTTCCCCTGGCCTCAGGTATGAGCACCAAGCCCTAACACATAACCTCACTTCATGGTCACTATGGTTGCTCCCCCAGTGTTCTGGAGTGGACAGCTCCTCACATTAATTACAAGATGTACTACCTGACCTTTATGTAAGTTTGAGGACTCCCAACCTCTACCATTTTCATTCTTTAAGGGGAATGATGCATGTTCTCTACTATCCTCTTTTACTGCTCACAAATCAGTTCATGACATAGAAAACTGTCCTTTGTAAATAATACACTCTTTAACACTCTTCTAGTTTCCTGCTTACATCAGCAAAAACTTCTCTCCTCTGTTCCATTTGTGATCTAAAAAGTTACTGCTTAGAGTCAAGTATATTCCAAGCTTTGCTCCAAAGTCTTATTTTGGTGTGGAAGTTGGCCTAGTTCCTCAGACATTCTGGTAGCAAAGTGCAAACTTCAGCAGATCTTAACCAAATTGGAGAGGAACCTAACATGGGCTCAGTGGAACCAAGCTAGTTGTGATGTATCTAGTTAAGCACAAGTCCCAACAACTGGATGTTATTCAGTACCCTGAAAAATAATTACAGGTCCTTGAAGAATGAATACAAACACACATGCACCAAAATGTTAGCAAAAGCAAAATTACACAATCATTGTTACCATGCTTCTCTAAAACTCTTGAAAATTTCCAAGTTGTTTATACTTACCCTCTAAGACTTTTCTTCAGGATACAGTGTAATATTGTTTTCTATTTTCCCACTGAAAATTTTTAAACCTTTATGGACATGTGTAGGCTAACCTAAGAACATAACCTACTTCTTCTATTATTATTTCTAGGACAAAAGTTATTTAAAGCTTCACATCACTAAAAGAACTTTTGTAACAATCAATTTGTAAGGTGGAGATTCTCTATACTTCAAATGATTACTTTACACATAAATTACTAATGCACTTATAAAGAAAATTAACTCTTCTTTGAATAATCTGTTGACACTCAATTTGGAGAAAACTGTTAACAAGTTACTCAATGACAGCAAGCTTAAGAGTGGATATCAAAAAATTTTCATTACTGAAATTTATAAAATAATTGCTAAATTGGATTGAATTTTATCAACATCAAGATAATTTAAAAGAGTCAAGATAGCAGAGTAGAAGCAGGACCTCCCTATGGCTCCAGCTTCCACCTTCCCCAATTCATGTAAAAGGGCACTCTGAACAAACTTTGGAGTTACAGAACCCACAAAATGACACAGAGAAGCTAACCTCCCACTGAGGACAGCCCGGCAGGCTGGCAGGAATCAGCCAGCACAGTGCTCTAGGAGCTGAGACCAGGCCCTCTAAGCCAAGCCCATGCCCTGTCCAACCACCCAGATAAGCAGCAGCTGTGGCTGTTTCTGGATTTATCAACACATGCTAAGGACAAAGTGAGAGGTCAGTGAAGCATGGACTTTGGGACAAGTAGTTGGGAAAGCTTCGGCATTTGCCCCCAGGGCGAGAAGCCACTGAGACGCCCAGCATAGTCAGCCAGAGCCACGTGGCAGCTTCAGCTCCTGGCCTGCAGAGTATAGAGGGACCAAGCACCAGTCTGAGGGGTAATCGCTCTTGCTTTAACCTGCTTGGATCTGGATTGCAGTCTAGGGTGGAGGTCCTGGGGTGTGTGTCCAGCTTGCCAGAGCGTGTGCAAACCTCAGAGAGGGCACCCATCTAATACCTCCGGCAGCTGAGAAAACCCCAACATTTGGTACAAAGCTCCCATCTGGTGGCAAAGTCCTACTGTGGCAAAAAGTCCAGGGGTCAAATGACTGAGGGGTGACATGACCAGGCAAAGGAAACAAAACAAACAGAAGAATCCAACATTAGACTCCTATTTTGGGGACAAAAAGGAGCAAAGCATGCAACAGGAGGAAGACAGTGAAGTCAGAACTTCTGCACCAAAAGCTTCAAAGGAAAATACAAGCTGGTTACAGGCCATAGACGACCTTAAGAAGCAGATAAGAGAAGTGGAGGAAAAATTGGGAAGAGAAATGAGAACGATGCAATAAAATTATGAAATGAGAGTCAACAGCCTGACTGAGGAAAATAACACCTTAAAAAACAGACTAACTCAAATGGCAAAAGAGGCTCAAAAAGCCAATGAGGAGAGGAATGCCTTAAAAAGCCAAATTTGCCAGATGGAAAAAGCTCAAAAGCTCACTGATAATGATTCCCTAAGATTTAGAATGGAGCAAAGGGAAGCTAGTGACATTAAGAGAAATCAAGATGCTGTTAAACACATCCAAACAAATGAAAGAATAGAAGGCAATGTGAAATATCTCATGGAGAAAACCACTGACCTGGAAAATAGATCCAGGAGAGATAATTTAAAAATTATTGGACTACCTGAAAGCCATGATCAAAGAAAGAACCTAGAAATCATCTTCCAAGAAATTCTCAAGAAAAATTGCCCTGTTTTAGAATCAGAAGGCAACATAGAGGTTGAAAGAATCCACCGATTACCTCCTGAAAAAGAGCCCAAAAAGAAAACTCCTAGGAATATCATAGCCAGGTTCTGGAATTCCCAGATTAAGGAGAGAATATTACAAGCAGCCAGGGAGAAACAATTTGAATATTGTGGAAACACAATCAGGATAACACAGGATCTGGCAGCTTCTACACTGAGGGATTGAAAGGCCTGGAATATGATATTCCAGAGGGCAAAGGAGCTGGGATTAAAACCAAGAATCACCAACCCAGCAAAACTGAGTATCATGTTTCAGGGGAAAATATGGTCATTCAGTGGAATAGAGGACTTTCAGGCATTTTTGATGAAAAAAACCTGAGTTGAATAGAAAATTTGACATTCAAATACAAGAAGAGAAGCTTGAGAAGGTAAACAGGGAAAACAAATTATAAGCCACTTATCAGAGTCGAACTATTAACATTCCTACATGGAAAAACGATAATTGTAACTGATGAAACTTTTCTCAGTATGAAAATAGTTGAAGGGAATAGAAATATATATATATATATATATATATATATATATATGTATATATTTGTCTGTATCAGACGGTATACGGGCGTATGAATACATATGTGAATGTGTGTATATGTTTACAGGTATACATAGATAAGAGGGCACAGGACCAATTAAATAGGAAGGGATGATACTTAAAAGGTGAAATTAAGTGATGAGAGATGAATATAATGAGGAGATGGAGAGAGACAGAATGGGGTAAACTATATCATTTAGAAGAGGCAAGGGAAAATGGTTACAATGGAGGGGAAGAATAGGAAGGCAAAAGGGAATGGGTCAACCTTATTCTCATTGAATTTGGCTCACAGAGGGAATGAAATACACACTAAATAGGGTATCTCACCCTACAGGAGAGTAGGGGGGAAGGGGATGAGAGGGGGGGATGATGGGAGGGCAAGGTGGGGGAGAGGGAAGTTGGAAGCACCCACTTTTGAAAAGGGACAGGATCAAAGTAGAGAAGAGAACAAGTGGGAGGTGGGATAGAAGGGAGGTAAATACAGTCAGTCTTTTACAATACATCTACTATGTTAATGTTTTGCATTAGCTACACATGTACAACCTATACTGAACTGCTTATCTTCTCAGTAAGGGTGGGTGACAAGAGAAGGGAATGAATCTGGAATTCAAAGTTTTAAAATCAAATCTTTAAAATTATATATATATATATATATATATATATATATATATACACACACACATATATATGTGTATTATTAACACTATTTTACATGTAATTGGGAAATAAGATACACAGGCAATTGGGGCATAGAGATCCAGCAAACCCTACTAGAAAAGTCATGATATGGGAGAAGATATGGGAGAGAGCGGATTGGAGGAGGGGATATCCTGTGGGATTGCTATTTTGGGGTGGTGGGGAAGGGAAAAATGGGGAGAAAATTTTTAAGTCAAAATCTGGTGCAAATGATGTAAATCAGAAGTTAATAAAGCATTTGAAAAATTAAAAAAAAAGATAATTTACATAAAATAAGGCCATTTTTAAAATATACTTCTGGCAAATTATTCATATCAAACTTATCAATTCTTGTACCTACTCACTCATACCTTTCAACTCCCTACATTTGATCTAAGTGGGAATCTTCTCTCTCCCACATTCATTTTTCCTTTTAATTAAACCCAGATTGACTGATTCATCACTATGATAGGAAGCTATAAGAACTATTAGAAAATAGCAGTTGCAGAAATTGACCAATAGTAGTAAGAAATTTAATTTGAGGAACTCCAGGTAGATGTTTCCTCAATTGGAGATAATTTTTCACTACTCACTACTAACAATAAAATGTATGCCTAATGTAAGTGGTACATAAATTTCTGCTTACAACTTTGCCTATGTTATCAAATGTTAAAATTACCATTTGTTTATGAAATCCCCCAAATTATGAATATTAGTCAATACTAGATGTTTATACAACATTAAAAAAATCTTACAATAAAATGCAAAATGTAGAAATATTTTAATTTACATATCAAACTGCAACACTCACAAAATGAGTAAAAATGTAGGTAGTTATCACAATTTGTAAAACTTCTGCATGTTATCCTTGGAATAAGCAGATCTGTACAGTCAAAAGAGTTACAAAAGTCCAAAGTATGTAGTTTATCAATGTGCTACTGAGTTTAGAGGTTCAGCTCGAATATTTCCCAAATCAAGTGCAGAGTCTGTCTCTTCATCAATTTCTCCAATGACTGCACTGTAATAAAATGTAAAGAAAAAAAGAGAATACATAAAATTGTAAAGATATTTCAGAATTTAGGGGTAATTTCTAAAAATAATGAAGTCTTTCAAAATAGAAACATGTGATGTGGGGAAAAAGAGATGAGGTTTATAACAATTTAGCATTTTCATGAAATAATTTTTATACTTAAGTCAAGGAAATGGGAGTCATGCTACAGTAGTAACTGTGAATTAAAAATAGGGATATTACCTATAATTTAAAATCAAGTTCTTTCCCAGATAGAACAGAGTTTTGAAATAATGTAATTATTAAAGAAAATCAACCAGATTATGATGGCAGATTGTGTATCAAATCCTACAGGTATCATAACATATTGAAGTAATAAAAAAAAAAATTAGCCCACCCCTTTAGATTCAAATATTGCACAAAAATTAAAAAACACATTGATGTTTTTATAACAATCATAACTAAAATGACTTTTAGGGTAATTTCAATAATGGTTCTTTGATGATAAAATATTGAAAAAAATAATACTTTTAATAAGACTTATTTATATTATTCACATAGTTCATTTTTTCCCATTAAATTGACACTAATTATATAAAAATTACATACTTACACATTATCACCTCTTATGATATATAATCCTAATACTACTTGCTCTACTCCCTAAGAAGAGCTGAACACTCGTTCATGACATATATATATATATATATACACATATATATATATATATATATATATATATATATATATATATATATGTCATTTCATTGACTGATGTAACTCCTACAAAGAATGTATGTGAAGAAGCTACAGGGAAGATGAGTGCCAGTAGCCTAATGTACTGTAGGATACATATGCCTAAGAAGCTTGTAAGAAGATAGCTTTGAAAGTGAAAACAGAAAGGATCCCTTCTAGCTCTAAAACTTATGACATATCAGAAGTTTGTTTACACAATTTGTCCATTAAGGAGAAGGGGAGTTGCAAATCAACAACCAAATCAGATTTTAAAAAATACTTTTCAAGAAAATGGAAGCAAAGGAAGGTAACTGAGGATGAACAAAATTGGTATAGTTGTATAAGAAGAGTGTCAGCAATGCTAAAGGTCAGAAAGAGGTAAGGCTGGCAAAATTAAAGCTAAGGATGCCTACAAGGGATTTGAATGTTTTTGTTTGTTTTGGGGGGAAAGTATTATAGAAAGCACAAGGCACTGCTAGGCATGGAAGCCATGCTGACAGAAAACAGTAAGAAGGCTGAACTACTCAATTTATTTTGCTTCTCTTTTTTTCACTCAAGGGGAATAATGGAAAGGATAAAACAAAATAGTTAAAATAAAGGAAACGTTAAAAGGCATGCAACAGTTTGCACAATGAAAACCAAATGACAAGGTACCTAAAGCACTGGCAGAAGTGATTTCTGAATCACTTATAGCAGATTCTGATTCCCATTCTGGAAAATGGGAAAAGTGCTACAAAAATGGGGAAAGAACAAATGTGTCTTATCCTTCAAAAAATGGCAGCTGGGTGGCTCAGCGCACAGTGCTGCATTTGAATTCAGGTAAAAGTCTGAATCCTGCATCAGTTCTTTACTGGCTGACACTGAGGCTGGATTTGAACTCAAGTCTTCATAACCCTAGGCCCAGCTCTCTCCCCACTGTGTAATCTAGCTGCCAGAAGCAACCCGTAATGGATTTAATGCAGATACCCTGCTGCAGTTCAGGTACCTCTCCAGGAGCAGGATTACAGAACTGTGCAGCTCTAATTCATCTCAAATAGGGTAAATATATGAAAATCCAAAGTTATTAAATTAATTGGAGGTGATTATTCACTTTACAAAAGGCTCACTATCAGATTCCTTTTAATAGAGAACTATCTTCTGGGAGGAAAACAAAACATCTATATTAATATATTATCTATTATATACACCTATAGCTGAGTTTGCTTAGATAAAAAAAAATTACATACTTACACATTATCACCTCTTACGATATATAATCCTAATACTACTTGCTCTACTCCCTGAGAAGAGCTGAACACTCGTTCATGACTTTCATCCAAAATCAAATTGATTGTCTGATCAAAACCTTTTAGTGTTCCCTGTGAAAAGAATAATGAAATGTTCTTAGGTTATCTCAATTATAAGCTCAGAATATAATATATAGTAATTCTAGAAAACTAGTCCCTCCAATGCAAATCAGACACATTAAAAAGTCTACTTACTAACTCTAAGAAACAGAAACAAAAATCCCCCTATAACTGCCATTATTTCAGGTTATAAAACCCTTACTTTATTAAGGAAAAAAAAATACTTGAATGCCAATTGTCTGCAGAAAGCTATGATTTGTTGTAAAGTACTATATAAAATATTTTTTGTGCCAGTCATTATGAGTTTACAGAAGGATGGAACACAGTCACTGTCTTTCAACAGTTGATATTCCATTAAGTTCAATAAATATTTACTCTGTGCAAGATGATGTGGAATAGTGAGGGATATGAAGATAAAAGTCCCTGAATGTGAAAAAATTGCAGTCTTTTTTTTTTTTTTTTTTTAAGATTTTGCTTTTTGGAGGGGGAAGGTAGCGCAACTGGGGTTAAATGACTTGCCCAAGGTCACAAGGCTAGTTTTGTGTTAAGTGTCTGAGGCCAGATTTGAAGTCAGGTCTGCACCACCTAGCTGCCCCAAAAATTTGCATTCTTAAAGGTAACCTAATAAACACAAACAAAAATATGAACTAGCAAGCTTCAAAAAGGCCTGAATTATAATTTTTCAAAGGAAAAAAGTACTGTGTTTTATAAAATAACTGGAGCCTGATGGAATTAGTTAGAGAAGGTTTCATGGAATAAACTTAATTTTAAATGAGAGCAGAAAAGAGTTGGCAGAATTTCTGAGGAAATTTAAATTTATGTGGCTCTTGTTAAATGTTTAATTTTTTATTCATTTTCTGTATATTCAGTTTTCCTCATCTGAATAGCACAACCCAAAAAGCAATGACAAAAGAAGAAAACTTAAATCTAAGGTTTGGAGAAATCATGCTTTAAAACAAAAACTAACTAGCAACCAATTCTCCTATCGACTGGCTCATCACAAATAAAAAAGAGCCTATTGGGACATGCATAACTTTTTAAAAACATCATTTAGGCAAGTTTTGGATGTATCAAGTAACACAAACTATATTTCCAAAGACGAGCTTAAGCTGTTTTATGAGCTGTGTGTAAAATTTTCCAGAAAAAATACTTTTCCCTTTAATTCTGCTAAAATTAAGAAGTATTTTTATCTTGGGTTTTCATTAAAAAACATTACATTACTTCATCCACATAGTAACACTGGAAAAATTTAATAAACAAAGCCAGTAAGCAAAATTTTTTTTTAAATTCATAAAAAATATTTCATAACAGAAGCCTGCTATTGAAATTTATTTGTCAAGGCTATATTTCTTAAAAAACTTTGAGCTCCTCTGAACAATTTCCTTGGAGGCTAAGTTAACTAATTACTTTCCTTAATAAAATGTTTTACATTCTAATGCAGAGACAATTATGAAATATTTAGGGAAAAGACTTGTCCCTCCTCCTGATCAATCACTAGTGCAGAAAGAAAATCTACAGAAATATCACATACTTGAATCATAGTTTTACACAGCTGCTTTATTTTTCACAAAGGACTTTCACCTTTATAATTTTCAGAACAATTCCATTATATAGACAGGACATATATTATTATTTGTTTTATAGATTAGAAAACAGGTATTAGCTGAGACTATAATGTGGACCTGATTCCCAGTATGCTTTTGGTACATGTTTTCAAAACAAAAATATCAGCCAGAGCAATGTCATATACTCCATAGTGGTAGCTGTCCTATTTTACTGAGAAAAAAATGTTGTACTGGAAGAGTTTGTAATTTTATTTTCCAATTCATGACTTGCACAGCGTCATATACATTGCTAGTGTGTTGAGCCCAAATTTGAACTCAGGGCTTCCTGACTCCTAGTCCCTTCTATCTAGGATGCCACCTAGCAGTCTCTCCACTATATATGTCTGTCTCTCCAAAAAGAATGTAGGCTTGAGACATGGACTATTTCACTTTTATCTTTTTAACTCCTGTGCCTAAGAGTCTATGATTGGTAATTAATAAGTCTTTGTTGATTAATTGATTAAGAATTTATTTTTTGATTGTTATTCAGACCAGTGATCTCCCTGGTATAGGAAACCATCGGAGAGAAAACTAGCTTAAGGAATGAAAAAGGCATGTGTATTTGACAAAGTACACAGTATGAGAAAACCTTGCCAGGGACACCAAGAGATTAAGTGACTATCCAGGAAATCATAGCTAGTTAATGAGTCACAAGCAAGATCTGAACTCAAGTCTTCGTAACTCTTTTAAGTTTTTCTGACTCTATTCACTCTGTCACCATTCTGTCAACGTTCATTTATCCATGAGGCCACACTGTTTCCATTAGTAAAATTGCTAAAAATATTTTCAACAGAACAAAAGAGACAACATTTTCTGAGATTCAAAAAGAGATTAAAGTACGACCACTAAGTATATGTCAAGGGAAAAATATTGTAAAGTCCACAACCGTTGTCTTACAGGCAATTAAAATATGGGTATAAAAGAAATGACTGGATTAGAAAACAGAAGACCTGGGTTCTAGTTCTGGCTCTACTTCTAACTATTGTGTGTCCTTGGGTGAGGGATTTTTTTAAAGAATGTTTTCTAGGCTTCATTTCTTCATCTGTAAATCAAAAGGCACTGGTAGTTGGGTATCACAGGGGATAGAAGGATGAATATGGATCCTGTCAGGAAGACCCTAATTCAAATCTTACCTCAGACAATAGCTGTGTAACCTTGAACAAATCATTTAATCTCTTTCAGCCACAATTTCCTCATCTGTAAAATGGAGATAAAAGCACCTACCTCATAATGTTGTGAGGACCAAAGGAGACAATATGTGAAACACTCTGCAAAATGCTATAGAAATATTAGCTTTTATTATTATTTTTATAATTAGGAGGTTATACTATGTGATCTCTAAGGTCCTTTCCAACTCTAACAATCTTTGAAAATATATATTCATTTTCCACTCAAGTTTCTTGCCTGAACTATAAGTTATGTGAGTTCACCTATTTTCATATTTATCGTTGATGCTTCTGCACAATTTTTAATATATTAAAGCCTTTTCATGCCTAGTATGGTCCTTATATTGCCCTTTAAGCAATCCACAAGTCAGACAACTCAGAGAACTGTACGACCTGAGGAGGTTGGCTATTCATAGCAAGAGTGATAGTCTAGACAGGATCTCCTAACATGATGAAATGTCAAAAGATCAAGGGCCCCCAGCATGTTGGGAGTCCCTGTGGGAGGCTGAAGGGAAGACAATACAAGAGGTGCACAGAAGGAAAAATGTGAATGGGTTGTGATCTGTATGTGGTATGTAATTATAGGTCTGGAGGAGTCCTGGAGTTTACTGATTTGGTCAAACCTATGATACAGGAAAACCACTTTGGCAGCTGGAAGAAAGTTTGAGACAGGGAACAAAATTTGAAGACTACATTATTATATTTCAAAAGAGACATAAGGTCCTGAACTAGGCTAGCAGCTGTGTATCTGGAAAAAAAAATGAAATGTTATAAAAGAAAAAAATGACAAGATTTGGCAATGGATTGGATATGTGGAATGAGAGGAATCAAGGATGGCACTAGGGTTGCAAGCCTGAATAGTGGTGAAGCAATGAGGGGAGAGGTGGGGGGAAAATGCAATGAGTTGTGTTTTGGACATGTTAAGCTTAGAGAATATAATTTACCATGTCCAAAAGGCAGATGGTGATGTGGGACTAGAGCTCAGAAGATACAGAGATCTGGGAATCATTGGCATCTAGATAATATCATGAAGTAAGATGAGGAAGGTGGAACAGAAAAGTAAAAGGATAGAGATAAAAAATAAGTGAACACAATCACAGGGAATGCCCAATTAAGTAACGTAACACAGATGAAGATCCAGTGAAGGACTGTAGGTAGACAGAAAACCAGGAGAACAATGTCACAAATCGCAGAAAGGAAGAGTCTCTAGGGGAAGAAAGTGATAAGCAGTGTCAAATGTAGTAAAGTCAAGAAGGATAAGGGCAGAACAAAGGCCACTAGATTTGGCAATTAAAAGATAACTGGCCATTTTGGAGAGGGGAACTTCACTTGGATGAGGTTAGAAGTCAGATGGCAGAAGGTTAAGAATAGAGTGAGAGGAATGCAGAGGGCAAGTGCTGTCTAAGTTATATAGTCTATGAGAAAAGTGTAACAGGTAACATTAATACAAGGCTTGATATATTATCTCCTTTTACAGGACAGAACTGAGGTTTGGAGAGCTACTTGTCTATGGTCCAACAAATAAAAGGAGTCAGAGAGAAAGGTTTGAATCTTGGTCTTTCCAATACCAAGAACAATACTCTATCCATAATGCTTAGCTGATGATGCAGTAAATGTAAAAACGTCATGCCATCTCACAGTGACAGGTATTCCACAAATAAAACATTCTGGGATGATAGAATAGTGTAGAACTAAATACTTACCACAATCATTCTGCCATCAGATGTAATTACAGCCACGGTGCCTGATAAAACAGGATTAAGGAAGTATTTCTTTAGGAAAATCTGTATGTTATAACCTTAGGCCCTGATAAAGAATCCTAAAAATCTGAAATATAACTGCTACAGTTGAACACAGATATTCCAAATTTCCTACATAAAAAGTGGATGAAAGTCTGAAAATTCTGTAAAAGATACCATTACCAAAAAAATCCCCAAAAGTGCTTATAACATTCCTATCTTTGGCTTTTCTTTGGGGAAAAAAAAAATCACTCTTCCAGCTGCGTGATTAGTGTTCCGCTCTAAAACAGCCATAAAGTTTAACTACTCTTACAGAGAATATTTTTTCAACTTTTTGGCACTATGCTACCTTAGAACAACTTTCCTCACCTAACTTCCTCTAAGGGGTCCAAATAAAGCCCAAGGAAGTTACCAGTGCATGGGGACACCATAATACAATAGGAATTTGTTCTACTCCCGCACTCACCAGTCAATAAGAATAAATGATTGAAACCTTGAATGATTTCCTTCCTGGGTCCTAAAATTAGGATATTTTAGAGGCCTTTCCTTGTTTTCAGTTTAGACGTGATCCTTTCCGTCTGCAGAAGCACCCACGCGACCAGTCCTTTATTTGTCTCGCATCTAACTCTCCAGGAGAGGACATGACAGCTCGCTGCTGTGGATGCCACGGAGTGAGGCTGGCGTGAGCACGAGCTGGCCGCTCGAACCGGGAAAACAAATTTTTTTTTGGGGTTGCCCCTTCTGCTCGACGGTCGTAGATCGGAAGAGCAAAAACGGTTTTTGGGGGGGGGGGGGGGGGGCGGAGGGAGTGGAAGGCTGCTAAGAAGTAAATAACCACAATTACGACCTGCCAGGAAGAGAGCCGGGAGGCTCGGGCTCCGAATGCGGTTACAGCCGTGTCTGCCCAGGGTCCCCGAGTCCCAGCAGGCGGGTCTGGATATCTCGGCGGCGGGCCGCTCCAAGCCCCGCTCCTCTCCCCTCCCTAGGCCAGAGGACACGGCGCCGCTCGAGATACCCGGAGCAACCATGGGGAGACGGGGTTGGGGGGTGAGGGGGGTTCGGGGAAACGGGAGGAGGGGGCGCGAGGCCGCCGCCCCAGCGGCAGCTCAAGGATACGGTTGATGTAGTTTTCCAAAGCCGACGTCATGATGCTCGGGCCGTGCACTCCGGAGTCTGCGCCAAACGCCGAGAAGGAAGAAGGAAATGGGGACAACGTCCAGAAGAACCCCGAGCACCCAGATGCTCTTTGAAGGCCAGGAAGCAATTATCGCGATACTGGATACCACGGAACCCGCCCCGCCCCTTCTCCCTTCTACTGCCTCTCGCGGGAGTAGGGGCGAGCGAGGATTGATGCGCATGCGTCCTTTACGTGATCCGCCCAGGATGCTTTGGTTCACCGGAGGTCACGAGGGCGGAGTAGAGCGAGGAGAGCAGAAATAGAGAAGGGCGGTGCGTACAGGAAAAATTGGAAGGAAAGGAAACAAATCAGTAAGACTTTCATCACATTAAAGTATAAAAGGTATAGAAGTTTATGCTTTGAAAGTATACTTAATAAGCCAACACTTTTAATGTTTGCAAAGCAATTTACAAATGTCATCTCATCTTGCCACAGTAACTCTGGGAGATAGGTGCTCATGCCCATTTTATCAGTGAGAAAACCCATTACCCGTGTGACGCTGGGCAGATCTAGTAATAAGTGTCTGATCTGAGCTCAGATTTATCTCACTCCTAGCATTCTATCTATTTACACCACCATACAGATGTGAAGCTTAAGATGCACGGACTGTGGTTCTCTGCCCTACTTAGCAGAAATGCAAAATGGCAGGCTCCTGGGACACAAGAATTCTGTACTGTTTTTTTTGGTATTCCCCTTAGGTTCCAATGCATTTCAGTTAGTATCTTGTCATACTGGAGGGGAAAAAGACATTGTCATAAGCCTACATGTGGTCTACTCTTCATGACCCTATTTGGGGTTTTCTTAGTACAGGCACAGGAGTGATTGGCCATTTCCCTTCTCCAGCCCATTTTACAGATGTGGAACTAAGGTAAACAGGGTTATGTGACTTGCCCAGAGCCACAAAGCTAGGAAGTATCTGAGGCTGGATTTGAATTCAGAAAAATGAGTCTTCCCGAGTCCAGGCCTGGCAATCTATCCATTTCACCGCTTAGCTGCCCCTTACAAAGGTAATAAGTGGTAACTGATACTTACAACTTAAGTTCAAAACCAAAATGATTAATAGATTTAGAACTGAGATATTAGAAAAATCTGGGTCCAGCCCTTCAATTTTAAAGATGATGAGAATGAGGTCAAGTGATTTGCCCAGGGTTACAGACAGTAAATGTCAAAGACAAGAGTTCAACTGGGTTCCACTGACTATGAATCCAGCACCCTTTTCCATAACCTGCCTCCTAATTCTCTTCATTTCTTTATGCAGCCTTCTCATTTTTACAGTTGAAAAAACAGAGTAGAGCAAACTTGACCAATATGACAAAGCAAGCTAGTCAAGATGCAGAACTAGAGTCTGGTTGTATTATGTGCCCTTGAGCTATTTTTGCTACATAACAGTTATGAGAGCTGGCTTCCCAGAGACAGTGCTTTTTTTATTTGGCATTCTTCTCCATGTGTTTATTGAGAACCAACTTTGTGTAAGGCAAGATAGCATGTTATATGAAAAAGATCTGGAGATTTGAGTCATTGTCACCATAGTGGTGTTGCAGCCAGAAAAGCAAGTGTGCTTTTGCGCTGTTTCAAAGGGATAGCTTCCAAGGACAAAGAGATGGTAGTTCTCTACTCTACCTCGGTCAAACTGGCATACTGTGCTCAGTTATGGATAACAGTTTTAAAAGTTGCAATCAGACTTAAATTTGATACAAGGAAATAGTCTCTCTTTTTAAAGGTCTTTAAAAGCTGAATATTTGTTTGGTATTTTGTAATGGGATTCCTTTCAGGTATGGGTTGGACTAGATGGCTGCTCGAGTTCCTTCAAACTTTTGAATTCTGTAGTTCTGCATTATAGAGGAGAAAGGCATTTAAATAAATATAGTATAAGATAGCACATAAATGTTACAGTCAAAGCTCATCTCAGCTACTTTTTAATCTGGTAAATTTGGGCCAAATTATTTTACTTCTCTGATCTTTAGTTCCTTATCTGCAAAATGAGGCTGTTGAGACTAGGTAGCCTCGAAGAACTCTTGATCCACTCTGAGTCTATGATCCTCCTAATCCCATTTTTTGTTTTCACCATGATCTCCATTTCCTTCATTCCCTTCTAGTTTCCCAAGCCACCATGTCAGCCCTGGCTTCATTTTCCTCCCTTTCTGCTCTGTATCCTAGTGTTAACTAGTTCAATATTATTACTGTTTTCTATTCTTGAATCCCTTGTCCTCTTACCCTGTTGCTCCCTATACCTTCCTAAACCTCAACCCTTGATTATTCCTACCATTTCTCTCCTTTGCTTCTTTTCATCTGCTGCTGAATAGAACTGGAGAAAGTTATTTAACTATGTAGACTGAGTTCAAGACAGATAAAAATTACCTGATCTCAACTGGGCCCTCATCTACAGCAAACAATCTTTTTACTTGTCATTAATTGATTCTGTCTAGTACTTCCTACAGAAGCTCTTCCAAAGTCTCTCTTATCTATTTTCATGAGATTCTTTTCCCTTGGTTCTCCTTCCTATCTGACTGCTCCTTTGCTGGATTGTCATCCACATCTTACTCCACCTATGATTACCCCAGGATTTTGTCCTGGGCTCCTCTCTTCTCCTCATTCACTTGGTGACCTCTTCAGCTCCTATAGTTCAATTATCTCTATATTGACTTCCAGATCTCTGTATCCTGCTCTGATCTCTCTCCTAAACTCCAAGCCTATTAGACATTTCAAATTTATCATGTCCAAAACTCAGTTCAAAACCATTTCTCCTTTAAAACCTTCCCCTCTTCTAAACTGTCTTATTTCTATTATAGATAGCATTATCTTGCTAGTCTACTCAAATTTACAGTCTTAGGGTTATCATCACCTCCTTGCTGTCTGTCTCTCTCCACATGGCCGATCAGTTGGTAAATCTTGTTGTTTGTACTTCCACAATATCTTTAGCATCTGACTCCTCTAACTCACACCCTTATCACACACACAGACCCTCATCAACCTCTTTCCTGGATTATTGCAACATCCTAATTGAACTCCATACCTCTAGTTTTTCCTGTCTTCAGTCTATCCTCCACATGATTGCCAAAGTGGTATTCCTAAAACAAGGCTGAGTATGTTGCTACCTTGCTTAATCAGATGATGTGATTTCCTTTTGCCTCTAGGTTGGGTCAAATTTGTTTGGCATTTAATGCCTTTCATAACTTGGTCCCAGCTTACACTTCCAGCTTTATTACACATTATTCTCTTTCCTGGACTTTACAACACAGCCATACTAGCCTCCTTACTGTTCATCATAACAGGATGTTCCAGTTTCTCTTTCCATAGGTTATTCTTCATGCATACAATGCACATCCTCCTCATCTGTGTCTCTTAGAATTCCTGATTTCCTTCAAAGTTCATTTCAAGCAGCATCTTCTACATGAGTCCTTCCTTAATCCCTTCAGGTGCTAGTGCTCCCACCTCCCATTGGTCATATTTGTTTTGTATGTGTTTTGTATACTTGTACATGTAAATATTTTTCCCCAATAGAATGTTAGTTTATTGAAGGCAGGATCTGTTTCATTTTTGTCTTTTTATTCCTAATGCCTACATAGAACTGTGCATAGTAGGCACTTAAATGCTTGTTGATTGATTTAATGGTTTAAAAGTGATTATGGATATTATATTTTAACTTCTGGAAGTTCAACCAAGGTGGATATAAAATTAGCTTATATTGTTGCCATCGTTCCTTCTCACCACCCCCACCCCAACAGGTCTGCTTTTGCTGTTTCCTCATTCCATCTCCTAGTATCATCTAATTTTCTGAGATTATCCTTAGTCATATATTCTGCTTTTCCTGTAATCTCCAAAGATCAGAAATGTGAAAAGGAGACCTGTGAATAAAGAAAAGTCTGAATAAGATTTCTACAAAAGGGTTACTTACAGCTGAATGCATGTGTAAGATAGTCTTGGGAGTGAGGGGAAAATATAGAAACTACAAAAACTCATAAGGGTGAGTGAGAGAGGAATAGATTTAAGAGGAAAGAATTTAAACTTAAAGTTCCAAGATGACAAAATATTTATATAGTCTTTAAAAACTAGGAAGATAGTAAATTTAGCGTTATAAAATATGCAAAATAATACTTATAATGAATATACCACATTTATTTGCACACAGGTGCAAACTATCACATTTATTCAATTATATTTTTCATGAATTTATTGTTGTAAATTCTGTGCTACCAGGGACTGTGTAATCTTCTCTAAACATCGTATCTCCCCTAGAGATTATCATAGTATTCTACACAAAATAGGTGTTCACTAAATGTTTGTCACATTGAAAACTAGAAGTGGAAAATTATTTTCAATTCAATTTCAATTCCATTATTTTCAATCTAGACCTTAACCAAAGGATGTGATTTTTCCCTTCCCTTTATTAGTTTTCAAGACTATGAATATTAACCTAATGGTTAATGTTAACCTTAGATTTTCTATTGCTAAGGGAAAATATTGAACTTTCAGGAAGCCATAGAGAGAATCCTTTTATGGTTTTTCATAGAGGGAGAGAATATCTCTCTTAAAGTAGTTGGTATACTGATACAACTATCTTCCCTGAATCAAAATTCTAATATTGCTTTTTTTAGGGTGATAACAAACTGATGGGGTCATCATGGCCTAGGTGAGGACAAGGTATAAGAAAGAGTGTGTTATTGCTAAAAGTTGATGGATACTGAAGAGAATGGGGAAAAGATAACAACTGGCTACTGTTACAGGGCATCAATAAACATCTACCTTAATCACCTCAGGTTTAGGTTATAAACTTCAGCTTTTCCAGAGAGAAAAATGATTTTTATCATGTTGTCCAGAGTTTTTCAAGTTTTGGGGAATCACTCTGCTTTAATCAAAGAAAATGATCCATAAAGTAATAATAAACAGTGACAGAAGGTTGGATTTGATAACTTCTCAGATTCCTTCCAGTTCTAAGGTTATGATCCTAACACACACACACACACACACACACACACACACACACACACACACCCCAAGACAAACAGTATTAGTTTCGAATAAAGTGTAACCATTTCTCACAGATTTGTTCCAAACCTATTTTCATTCAGTATTCTGTCCCTGAGTGATCTCATCCATTTCCATTGCTATCAGTTAAATGCAGATGACACCCAACCCTCCATCCATCTCCATCAATTAATTCATCAACAAGCATATGCCTTAAATGTTGGATATAAAATTATGTTCCAAACCTTATTTCTAAACTGCTTTCTGGATATATTCACATGAACATTCAACCTGTTCCTCAAATGTACCATGTCCACTGGTGAAGGATAGTGCTCCTGTTTATGATTGGAAACTAATTTCCATTTGAGAAGAGGGACTTTGTGATGATAATTGTAATTCAGTTGTGATCCAGGGGTGGGAAACTTTTGACTTTTTTGTGAGTGACCAAATGAATGTACTTTGTTTATGTTTGGAAACTAATCTCCATTTGAGAAGAGGGACTTTGTGATTAACTAAATGAATGTACTTTCCAGGGGTGGAGTAGTACTTGGAAATTATTGAATTACAAGAATGCTGTATTTTGATTTTCTCTGTTCTGTGACTGTTTTGCCTTAATTTGTCACTGAATAAAATAGAGAGTTGCTTTGCTGGTATTCTGAACCTTGAAAGTTGCCTTTGCTTGGCATTATACAAGTGTTATTTTAAGAGACAAAAAAGAGAAATCATCAAAACTGAGCAATACATTGAAAAATTGTGAAAATATATTCAACTTACCACACTCGTGGACCTGCCTTCACTCCAAAGAGTTGGGGTAAGAGTGTTTTCTCACATCCCTTCTTTTGAACCAAGCTTGTCCTTTGTAATTTTGCGACAATCACTTGATTCACTTTATGATTCTTCCCATTTACAAATGTAAATTGTTGTAGTCATGTATATTATCTTGTTGACCCTGCTTTTTTTCATTCTGCTGTTTAGATGTTTTGCATGATTCTTTGTATTCATCATATTCATTATTTCCCTACAGCACTGTAATATTTCATTACATTCTTCTTTTAAATTTATTTCTTTTTAACATTCATTTTATAAAATTTTAAGGTCCAAATTCTCTCCCTTCCTCCATTGAAAATGCAAGGATTATGATAGCAGTTAAAAATGTGAAGTTATGCAAAACATATTTCCATATTAGTCATGTTGCAAAAAAAGCAATAAAAATAATAAAAGTGAAAAAGTATGCTTCAATCTGTACCCAGTGTTCATCAGTTCTCTCTCTAGAAGTAGATAGCATTTTTTAGGATGATTCCTTTGAAATTGTTTTGAATCACTCTCTTGATCACAGTAGCTAAATCTTTCATAGCTGATCATTGTTACATTATTGTTACTGTGAACAATATTCTCTTGGTTCTGCTCATTTTACTTTATGTGAGTTCATATAAGTCTTCCCAGGTTTCTCTGAAAGCATTCTGCTTGTCATTTGTTATAGCACAACAGTATTCCATAAGAATTATATATCACAACTTGTTCAGCCATTCCCCAATTAATGAGTATCCCCTCGATTTCCAATTCTTTGCTACCACAGAAAGAGTTCCTATAATAATTTTTGTACACATAAGTCCTTTTCCCCTTTCTTTAATCTCTTTGGTGTATAGACATAGTAGTGATATTACTGAGTCAAAAGGTATGTAGTGTTATATAACATGTTGGGCATAGTTCCAAATTGTTCTTCAGAATGATTAGGCTAGTTCACAACTCTACCAAAGTGCTTTAGTGTCCCTTTCCCCACCCCACCCCCATCTCCTCCAGCATTTGTCATTTTCCTTTTCTGTCCTGTTAGGTGTGAGGTTGTACTTCAGAGTTGTTTTAATGTGCATTTCTCTTATCAGGAGTGATTTAGAGCATTTTTATGTGACTATTGATGGCTTTGATTTCTTCTTCTGAAAACTGCATGTTCATGTCATTTGACCATGTTTCAGTTGGAGAATGGCTCTTATTTTTATAAATTTGAATGAGCTACCTCTGTATTTGAGAAATGAATCCTCTATCAGAGAAACTTTCTGTAATTCCCTCTCTTCCCTTCCCACTGCCCCCCCCATTTCCTGCTTTCCTCTTAATTTTGGATGCATTAATTTTGCTAGTACAAAACCTTTTTAATTTCATGTAATAAAAATTATCCATTTTACTTCCCGTAATGCTCTCTATCTCTTGATTGGTCATAAACTAGTCTCTATCCATAGATCTGACAGGTAAAATTTTCCATGCTCTCCTAGTTTACTTATGATATCACCCTTTATGTCTAAATTGTGTGCCATTTTAAGTTTATCTTAGTATATGGTGTGAGTTGTTAGGCTATGCCTAGTTTCTGTCAAACTGTTTTTCAGTTTTCCCAACAATTTTTGTTCAAATGGTGAGTTTTTGCAACCTAAACTTGGAGCTTTGGGTTTATCAAATACTAGATTACTATGGTTATTTACTATCATGTATTATGTACCCATTCTATGCCACTGATCCACTATTTTGTTTCTTAGCCAGTACCAGATTATTTTAATGATTACTGTTTTGTAATGTAATTTGAAATCTGGTATTGCTAGGCTGCCTTCCTCTACATTTTTTTTTCCATTGATTATCTTGATATTTTTGACCTTTTGTTCTTCCAGATGAATTTTGTTAATATTTTCCCTAACTTAATAAAATAATTCTTTGCAAGTTTGGTGTGGCACTGAATGAGTAAATTAATTTAGTTAGAATTATCATTTTTATTATATTGGCCCAGCCTACCTATGAGCTATTAATATTTCTTGTTTTAAAATTGTCTTTATTTGTGTGAAAAATGTTTTTTAATTGTTTTTACATGGTCCCTGTGTTTTTCTTGGCAGACAGATTTTCAAGTGTTTTATGTTGTGTACAATTATTTTAAATATACTTTTTCTATCTCTTCCTGTTGGGTTTTGTTGGTAATATGTAGAAATGCTGATGATTTATATGGGTTTATTTTATATCATGCAACTTTGGTAAAGTTAATTGTTTCAGCTAGTTTTTTTATTGATTTTCTAGAATTCTCTAAGTATACTATCATATCATCTGCAAAGAAAGTTTTGACTTCTCATTGCCTATTTGAATTTCTTTGATTTTGTTTTCTTATGTTATTGATATAGGTAGCAATTTTTTCCATGTAAAATTTTAAAATACATTTTTAGTTCCAAACTCTTTCTCCCTTCTTCCCTTCCCCTTTCAGTAAGAAGGCAAGTAATGTGATATTGATTACACATGTGAAGTCATGCAGAATGTTTTTCCATATTACCCACAAAAAACATAGAAAAGAAAAACCAAGAAAAAAATTTTTAAAGTGTGCTTCAATCTGCATTCAGAATTTACCATTTCTCTCTCTGGAGGTGGATAGCATTTTTCATCATTCATCACTTGGAATTGTCCTGATCATTGTCTTGATTGGAGTAGCTAAATCTTTTACAATCAGTCATCCTTACAATATTGATGTTACTGTGTACAGTGTTCTTCTGGTTTTGCTCACTTCACTTTTCGTGAATTCATGTAAATCTTCCCAGGTTTTTCTGAAGCCATCTTGTTCATCTTTTTTTTTTTAAGCATAATAGTATTCTATAACAGTTTAATACTGTATGTAACATCCCTTATGAATTTGAAATGGAAGTGATAAATAGATTTAAGAAATTAGATCTGGTAGAGGGCCTGAGGAGCTGTGGACAGGGGTTCAAAATATTGTGCAAGAGACAGAATCAAGAAACATTCCAAAGAAAAAGAAGAGCAAGAAAGCAAAATGTCTGTCTGATGAGGCTTTATCAGCATCTGAGAAAAGAAGGAAAGGGAAAGGTAAGAAAGAAAGGGATTAAATGCAGAATTCCAGAGAATAGCAAGGAGAGATAAGGTTTTCTTAAAAGAACAATGCAAAGAAACAGAAGAAAATAATGCAATAGGAAATACAAAAGATCTCTTCAAGAAAATTAGAGAAATTAAAGGAATGTTTCACGCAGAAATGGGCATGATAAAAGACAAAATGGTGAGGACTTAACCAAAGCAGAAGAGATTAAGAAGAGATAGGAAGAATACGCAAAAGATCTGTACAAAAAAGATCCTAACATCACAAACAACTATAATGATATGGTTACTTCTATTTCACATTACACTATAAAGCCTTTGACTGTGTGGATCACAACAAAACCTGGCAAGTCTTCAAAAAGATGGTAGTACCAGATCATCTTATTTGTCTTCTAAAGAGCCTGTATATGTGTCAAGAAGTAATAGTTCCTCAGGGGAAAATAGGCAACCAAAACTATAGTAAGTATAATGAGTGGTCAAGAAAAAAAAAGAAGCAATAGTTAGAAGCAAACATGGAACTACTGATTAGTTTAAGATTGAAAAAAAGAGTATGTCAAGGCTCTATAGTGTAACCTTATTTATTTAACTCATATGAGGAGTACATCATGTAAAATGCCAGGTTGTATGAATCAAAAGCTGGAATTAAGATTGCCATGAGGAATAACAACAATCTCAGATATGCTGATGATGCTACTCTGATGGTAGAAATTGAAGAAGAATTTAGATTGTAAAAGTCTGTTTGAAGCTTACCATTAAAAGAAAACAAAAACAAAACTAAGAGCTTGGCAACTGGTCCCATCACTTCTTGGCAAATAGAAGGAAAAGAAATGAAAGCAGAGTCAAATTTTATATTACTATAATCTGTTTTTTAATGTTTTATTTAAAATTTTTATATCACTGTTCATTATGGAAATTAATTTATAGTTTTCTTTTTCTGTTTTTGTTACACTTGGTTTAGGTATCATCACTATATTTGTGTCAAAAAGGAAATTGGTAGGACTCCTTTGCCTATTTTTCTAAATATATAGTATTGGAATTAAGTGTTCTTCAAACATTTGGTAGAATGCAGTTGGGAATCCATCTGGTCCTGGTGATTTTTTTTCTTTCAGGAGCTCAATGATGACTTGTTCAATTTCTTTTTTTTTTTTTAAGCAATTGGGGGTAAGTAACTTGCTCAAGGTTACACAGCCAGTTATTTCTGGGTGTGGTGCTGAGTATCTGAGCCCGGATTCAATCCCCAGGTCATCCCAACACTGGGGCCGGTGCTCTTACTCGCTGAGCCACCTGGTCATCCCTAAGCAATTGGGGTTAAGTAACTTGCTCAAGGTTACATGGCCAGGTGTTTCTGGGTGACAATTTCTTTCTCTAAGATATGGTTCTTTAAGTATTCTTTTTCCTCTTCTGTTAATCTGGGCAATTTATATTTTTGAAAATATTCATTCATTTCTCTTAGATGTTAGATTTATTGGCATGTAATTGGGCAAAATAGCTAGTTATAATTGCTTTAATTTTTTTCATTTTTGATGAATTCACCCTTTTCATTTTTGATACTAGTAACTTAACTTAATTTTTAAAAATTCAATTAGCCTATGGTCAGTCTGTTTTATTTACTTTTTCATAAAACTATGTCCTAGTTTAATTATTTTAATGATTTTTCTTACTTTCCATTTTGTTAATCTCACCTTTGATTTTCAGGATTTCTAATTTGGTGTTTAATTGGAGATTTTTAGTTTGTTCTTTTTCTAGTAATTTTAGTTGCATGATAAGTTCATTGATCTGCTCTTTCTCTGTTTTATTGATGTAATTATTTAGAGATATAAATTTTCCCTTAAGTACTGCTTTGGTTTCATCTCATAAATTTTGATGTGTTATCCCATTGCTGTCATTCTCCTTAATGAAATTATTGATTCTTTCTATGATTTGTTCTTTGACCCACTCATTCTTTAGCATTAGATTATTTAGTTTAATTAGTTTTTAATCTGTTTCAGTGGCCCTTTATTGAATATAATTTTATTGCATTGTGATCTGAAAAGGATGTATTTAATATTTCTTCTTTTCTGTATTTGGTTTTGAGGTTTTATACCTTAATGTGTTGTCAATTTTTGTGAAAGTGCCATATATAGCTGAGAAAATGGTGTATTCCTTTCTGTTCCCATTCAGTTTTCTCTAGAGGTCTAGCATACCTAACTTTTCTAAATTTCTATTCATCTCCTTAACTTGTTTATTGCTTATTTTATTGTTGGATTTGCCTAATTCTGAGAGGGGAAAGTTGTGGTTCCCTACTAGTATGCCTTTACTGTCTATTTCCTCCTATAAGTCATTTAACTCTTCCTTTAAGAATTTGGATGCCATATTATTTGCTGTTTAGTATTAATATTGCTTTGTTGTCTGTGGTACTTTTTAGCAAAATGTAGTCTCTCTGTTTCTCTCTTTTAATTAGATCTATTTTTACTTTTGCCTTGTGTGAGATTATGATTGCTATCCCTGCTTTTTTTTATTTCAGCTGAAGCATAATAGGTTCTGCTCCAGCCCTTTATCTTTGCTCTGTGTATGTCCACCTGTTTCAAGTGTGTTTCTTGTAAACAGCATATTGTAGGATTCTGGTTTTTAATCCACTCTGCTTTCTATTTCCATTTTATGGGTGAGTTTTTTTTCATTCCCATTTCTCCTTCCCATTATGATTACAAACTGTATGTTTACCTCTATTCTCCCTTTTGTCTCATTTATCTTTTTCTCTCTTCTTTTACCCTGTCCCTTCTCAGAATTGTTTTGCTTCTGACCATTGCCTCCTCCAAACTGGCCTTCCTTCTATCAGTGCCCCCTCTTCTCCTTCACCCTCCCCTCCTACTTCTCTACTATACCCAATTGAGTGTATATGTTATTCCTTCTTTCAGCCAGTTCCAATGAGATTATTGCCAACCTGAACCTACCCCCATCTTCCTTTCCACTGTAAAAGCTCTTTTATGCCTCTTTTATGTGTGATAATTTACATTCTACCTCTCCCTTGCCCCTTCTTCCTGTACATCCCTGTATCTCAACCCTTAATTCTTGTTTTTTCTTTTTAGATATTGTCCCATCTTAGTCAACTCACAACCATGCTCTCTGTTTATGTATGTTCCTTTTAACTTCCTAATAATGATAAAGTTCTTAGTAGTTATAAGTATTATCTTCCCATGTAGAAATGTAAACAGTTTAACCTTATTGAATCCCTTATTATTTCTTTTTCCTATTTATTTTTTTATACTTCTCTTGATTCTTGTATCTGGAAGTCAGATTTACTCTTCAGCTCTGGTCCTTTCACTATGAGTGCTTGAAAGTCCTTAATTTCACTAAATGACCATTTTCATCCCTGATTGATTATACTCACTTTTGCTGAATAAGTGACTCTTGTTTGTATGGCTAGTTCCTTTGGCCTCTTGAATATCATATTCCAAGCCCTCTTATCCTTTGATGTAGAGGCTGCTAAATCTTGTGTTATCTTGACTACAATTCCATGATATTTGAATTATTTCTTTTTAGCTGCTAGTAATATTTTCTTCTTGACCTGGGAACTTTGGAATTTAGCTATAATATTTCATGGAGTTTTCATTTTGGGATCTTTTTCAGGGTGTGATTAGTGGATTCTTTCCATTTCTATTTTACCCTCTGGTTCTATGATATTAGGACAGTTTTCCTTGATAATCTCTTGAAATATGATATCTAGGCTCTTTTTTTTTATCATGACTTTCCGATAGTCCAATAATTTTTAAATTGTGTCTCCTGGATCTCTTTTCCAGGTAAGTTTTCTTTTTTCTTTTTGGAGGGGGGAAGGCAGGGCAATTGGGGTTAAATGACTTGCCCAAGGTCACATGGCCAGTAAATGTTAAGTGTCTGAGGCCTGATTTGAACTCAGGTCCTCCTAACTACAGGGCTGGTGCTCTATTCACTGTGCCACTTAGCCACCCCGACAGTTATTTTTCTAATGAGATGTTGCACATTTTTTTCTACTTTTTTATTCTTTTGATTTTATTTTATTGTTTTTTGATGTCTCATGGAATCACTTGTTTTCCCTTCCCCAGTTTCAGTTTTTAAGGAATTATTTTCTTCAGCAAATTTCTGTACATCTTTTCCCATTTGTCCAATTTTGTTTCTTAATGAGTTCTTCTCTTCAGTGAATTTTTGTATATCTTTATCCAGTTGGCCAATTCTGCTTTTTAAAAAGTTCTTCTCTTCAATAGGTTTTTGTGCCTCTTTTACCATTTTGGCTAGTCTGTTTTTATTTTCAGTATTTTTTTGTGTCTTTTTTACCCAGCTCTTGTATCTTTTTTTGTGATTTTCTTGCATCATTCATTTTTTTTTCTCTGCCTCTATTATTTGATTTTTTTTTTTTGCTTTTTGGAAGGGAGAAAGCAGGACAATTGGGGTTAAGTGACTTGCCCAAGGTCACACGACTGGTAAATGTTAAGTGTCTGAGGCCAGATTTAAACTCAGGTCCTACTGACTCCAGGGCTGGTGCTGTATTCACTGCGTTACCTAGCCATATCTCTTATTTGATTTTTAAAGTCCTTTTTGAGCTCTTCTAGGAATTCATTTTGGGCTTGAGACCAATTGATATTTTTCTTTGAGGCTTTGCATGTATCTGTTTTGAAATTGTTGTCTTCTTCAGAGTTTGTGTTTTGATCTTCCTGGTAACCATAGTAACTTCTATGGTCATATTCTTTTGTTGTTGTTGTTTGCTCATTTTTTCAGTCTATTTCTTGACTTTTAACTTTATATTAAAGTTGGGCTCTGCTTCCAGGGTAGAGGTGGTACTGTCCCAACCTTCATATTTTTCTTGCTGCTGTTTTCAGAGCTAATTCTGGTGATCTATAAATTTTCATTTCTTTCAGTGTGTATGATCTAAGGAGGGGTATGGTCACTGCTCTCTTGTCCTATGCTCTTGTGTTTGAGAAACCACAAGCACTCTTTTCTACCCTGAAATTGTGACCAGAATCCCCATTTTTGTTAGGGCTTCTCTTTGCCCTGGGACTGTGACCTGGAACCATATGTAAGCATTTCAACAGAGTCCTGGTTCCAGTGCCTACAAAGGGCCCCTATTATCTCTTTCTGACTGTTGTCTGACTCTCTATCTATTGCCTGAGAACTCCTGAAGCCACTGCCAAGTCAGTCACTGCTGTCTTGGGAGGGTGCAGCCTGCATTGGACTGTGTTCCACTCTCACCCCAGTGAGTCAGACCTTTCCTGCCAATCTTCTTGTCTTGGGTTAGATAATAATTATTTCTCCCCATGCTTTTGTTGGTTCTACTGCTCCAGGATTCATTTTGAGGTATTATTTCAACATTATTTGGAGCCTTTACTGCTCCATCTTGGCTCTGCTCCCCTAGAATATTTTTTCATTTGACTCTTAATAGTCTCTTCCTCCTATTTCTGCCTCTGAATGCTGCCTATTAAATTTCTTTGACCATTTATCAATTAGGTAATGGCTCTTATTCTTATACATTTGTCTCAATTCATTATATATTTCAGAAATGAGACTTTTATCCCTTGTTGCAGACATTTATTTCCCCCTGCCTTTCTTCTAATTTTGATGCATTGGTTTTGTTTGGGCAAAACCTTTTAAATTTTATGTAATCAGAATGATCCATTTTATCTCTTGTGAATGTCTATATTTTATTTGATAATTAACTCTTCCCCTGTTCATAGATTTGACAGATAATTTCTTCCCTGCTATACTGATTTGCTTATGATATCACTCTTTATTTTTAAATCATGCACATATTTTGAATTTATCTTGGTATGCAATATAAGATATTGGCCTATGCCTAGTCTGCCACATGGATTTCTAATTTTTCTAATAGTTTTGTTGTAGTGAGTTCTTGCCCCAGTAGCCAGGATGTTTGGGTTTATCAAACACTAGGTTACTGTGCTTTGTTATGTTATATTGTTATCTAATCTGTCCCACTTGATAAATCTCAATTTCTTCTCCAGTACTGAATTTTTTGATGTTTATGACTTTGTAGTATAGCTTGTGATCTGGTACTATACTGGTGTAAAAAAAAATAGAAGACATCAATAAAATTTTGTTTACAATTTTAAAAAAATGAAATGCTTGAAATGAGGTCCTCTGGATCAAAACCTATAATTTTATTAGATTTTCCTAAAAAAATTATAAATTTCCTAAATTTGCCCACCCTTGGCTTTAACAAGTAGCTTTGCTAAACCCTTCTTTATCATTTTATAAAGGAATAAGTTCAAATTAGTATTTGTTGTCAATGCCTTTCCAAACCTAGCAAATATTTTCTAGTTATTTAGTGGTAATAAGCATGTTTTATAGAGCTCGATCCATTAGTAGGCAGAATTCAGAAATTTGGAGAAACTATTCTGGATGTGAGAAGTGGAAAAAACAAAGTCATAGTGGTAGAAATAAGTATTATGTTAGTAACCTGACATGTGGAAACTTTATGATAGGTAGCTAGAATGGGACCTGATTATGGAGGTTTTTGAAAGCCAGGCAGAGAAATGAGCTTAGATGATGTATATGGGTGGTAGGGAACCCTCAGAGATTCTTAAGGAGAGAAAGATGAAATCACTGTTATAAAAGACTACTCTGGCAATGATATTCAAAATAGAATGGGGACAGACTAGCATCAGAGGCATGATCTATGAGTCAGTCTTTCTATTATAAAATATTCTCAATAGCAAATATAATGGAGCTGTGATATTTGGACTCTACCACTGAGATACCCAGTGTACTAAGTGAGGAAGTAACCTTAGCTGAATGGGGAAGATCACTTGATATAATCATAAACAGAAAAAGTCCAGCCTAGAGGCATTATAGGTACTCAGGGATTACTTTTCAAGATCTCAAGAATGGAAAAGATCATATATAAAGATGAAAGAAGATAACAGCACCTACTAATATATATGTAGTATGTATATGTGTATATATGTACACACATATATGTCTTTTCAGGTAATTTAAATATTTAGCAGAATGGCCCATTTTATTACATATATGAATACATAATAAGGGAATAGACAGAATTTGCAGGTGATATTTCAGAGTAAACCATCTTTTCAATTATAGAAATGACTGAGATATAAACATGAGATCTTGCTGTTTGTTATTTTTTTAAATACTTTACTCAGTAGACCAAAATGTAGTTTTCAATGTCCTTTTCAAACAGACTCCCACACATACAATAAAATCAAGCTAGTTTTTGTGATAGATGAAAAAAAAAGCACTTAAATTATTAAACTCTTTTTAACAACCTGCTGAGAATTAACATCATGCAAAGCAAAGAAGAGGACATTCACTTTATGTGTTTGCCTGTATGAGGAAGGATATCCTGTACAGAGTCAAAAGGCGACTATAGAAGGATTCTCTACCCATGGTGTGTGTGTGTGTGTGTGTGTATGGTAAAGGGGGGTTAGAGTTGAATAATAAGAAGACATCAAGTTGGATTATATTTGGAAATTTTTTTTTCTACTTTCAGTTGTCCTAAACTTTGCATGCTACAACAAATGTATCTTTCACAGCAATAAGCTCTTGATGGTGGTACACTATGGTCTTGGAAAAACAAAAATTTTAAGTGACCCAAAGAATGATGGAAAGCTGCATGGTGGGCATGGTAGATATAAGTAAACTGTAGCATATGACCAATGAAGACTTGCATAAGAAGTAGTTTAAAAGATATCAGTGATAGCATCTGTGTAGCATCTGCACACATGTCTTCCACCCACAGCCTTCCCCCAAACTCCCAGACCCTGTGAACATTATCCCAGTTTCACATCACTCTCTGTACTTTTTATAATTATAAAAATAGTTTTCTGTAAAATATCATCTGAAAAAAACCTGCCTGTTCCCTTGTGTTTTCATGTCATAAGGATAAAGATCCACTTAAAATTATTACCTTCTTCCTCAAAGTGTTTCTTTCGCTGTCAATCAGAAAGGACACAGTTTAAAACAAAAGAAAGAATTTAATCACACAGAATGGCAAATTAAGTAACAAAACAACATCTCTCATGCACAAATGGCATATACTCAAAAGTACTAAAAGAGGACACATAGATAACATATATGGAACATGTATGGTCAGGGGAAATGAGTTAAGAGAAACATACCCTAGATTTATATTTGCATAACATATAACCATGTCCAAGGTGTATGGTAGGGGTACCTATAACCAGTACACCTTCATGGTCAGGCCAACTTGCACATTCAGTGCTGCTGGGCATTCTTGCTTGTCTTGTGGTCACTGTACTATTCTCTGCTACTATATATTGGTCTTCAGGCTTTTTTAGGGCCATCAGGTAATTTCTGCTATCATCTGCTGAATCATAAACACTAGTAAGCTTCTTTCTGGGAAGGGGGATGTGATGGTAAGTTGAGCTCTTCATATATAATGGAAGACTATGAGCTACCACACCAAGACAGGCAATTAGCAAAAAACAGGAGAAGTCTCCAAATTAAAATAAAGAACTATTTTTGCCCCTGCTGCCAACTGAAAATTGCTGGCTTAAGTCAATTCTCTGAGTTGGTATAGAAAAAAGTCCTTTAACTTCCATTTAAGAGTCCTTTATTTTAACCTATGACCCATGCCATGGGATCTGCATGGGTAATAAAAGTTATTTCCCCGATTAGGGAGGAAAAACCAAATCCTAGGGTAAGACCAAAAAGCTATATTGTGGGGAACTAGGCTTTCTTCTTTACTATATCCCTAACTTTTTTATATGTACCTGGCTGCAACAGCTTTGCTGATTGTTTATATTGTAATGAGTACAAGAATGCTAGTCTTTATACCTGGAAAAGGAAGTCATTCAAATAGATAACAGGTAATGTATAACCCTAGGGCGCTTTAATGGTACCTTTGAATAATAAAGGAAACAATAGGAAGACCATGAATATATTGAATGGATCCTTTATGGAAGATTTATGGAAAGATGGACAAAAAATACAGAGTGGTATCAATAAGACTGCAGAATCATATAAGTATTTCTATTTAAAATTACATTGTTTTCCTTCATAAAAGCTTGTTCTATTTGTTGGCAGTTCAAACTATAATAAAAGCAAAGAATAAAAGATGGAATGTTTAACGTGTATATAATGTCATATTTCTATGGATGGTACAATTTTCAGGCTAAGCAAACAGTGCGGTATGACTGACATTTATTGTAAATATAATGGATGATTTCCTGAAAGCTGTGTAGTGTTTTAATTCTAAAAATACATCTGAAATGATGAAAGCAGAAAACTGTTAGGCAGTGTGTTTCTCTGATAGAAGCAAATATAATTAAAGTGTAATCTGAAGTGTATTCTAAGGGATTCTGAAATTATTAATATAGTCAAGTCTATTCATTTAATGGCACCTCAAACTCTTAATTCTTTATAATTTTTATATGACCTTTTGGGAGAAAAAAGTTAGTGGGAAAAACCCCACAACTCTGAAATGTTGCTTCTCTATGCCCAAACCAATTCCTGAGTGTACCAAGTTCTGTTAGTACTGATGTCAGTATTCTTTGTTTAAGTAAAAAGGTAAGAGATATTTATACCCTTTACACACATTGCCCAATGTTGATAGAGGATGTTTTACAGATTGTTCTAATATATCAATTATGGGGGAGTTAGTTCAATAGCAATCATGAATTTCTCCTCTAAGAGACTGTGAAAGTATAGGTATTCTCACTACTTTTCTGCTCTATTAAAAAAAAAAGCAGAGCAGATAGTAATTCTGGTGGAGGTTATGGACACCAACCAGAATTAAGGGGTATTATAAATCTCTTATACCCCTGTGGAATGCTTTGTTTATTTTTTGAATCACTCAAATGATAGAGAACAGATGGTTTAAAATAGATGTATCAGGAGAAGAAGGAATGTTAGGAGACTAAAAATCAGTGGTAGGACTGGTTGCCCAAACAAAGAAAGTTGCCCATGTTTTAAAATTATTCTCAGACATCTTTCATGGACTGTTTTTACTTAATATGTTGCCTGAATGGACTTCCTTGAAAGGGCATTTTCTTCTTCTAGATATCAGCCTTCCTACATCTTTCATGGCCAAAAATTTTTGTAGTAGAATTCAGTTCAGGAAGGATTGGAAGCTCTTAAGAATGAAAATCTAGGGGCGACTGGGTGGCAAATTGAATAGAGCACCGGCCTTGGAGTCAAGAGGACCTGAGTTCAAATGTAACCTCAGACACTTAACACACTAGCCATTTGACCTCAGGCAAGTCACTTAACCCCAATTGTCCTGCCTTCCTCCCTCCAAAAAGGCAAACAAACCCAAACAACCCCCCCCCAAAAAAAAAGAATGAAAATCTAAAAACAAGCAATTCTGATAAGGAAGAAAAAGAAGAATGGTATAAAGAGAGCAATATAGATGTGCAAGAAGGAAATCGCTAATCAAAGATATGGATGCAAAGGTAGGTATTGGAAGATGAATAAAAAATTGGGACTCAGTCCAACTAGAATAGCATTTAGAATGCTAAAACTTATCATGTATTGAGGCTGGTGAAGAAAACTAAGGCAAATAGGATTTTCTTTATCTTGGTTCTAGGAGAAGGCTTAAGGATGACAACACAGCTGCTTGGGGTAAAGAAAATGATATTGGGTAGTAAAAAGAAAGTAAGAGCTGCTCAACTCACTTCAATTCTGTTTTCATTGACAAGGAGAATGATCTCTGCACCAGAAATGACAAAACAAATATGTCTCTAGGGAACTGATACCCCTCGATAAATTCAGTTCACCAAGTTCTAATGAGGACTAAAAGAAGTGACTGATGTTCTAGGTAACCTATTGTGGGTCATTTTTGAAAGGTCCTAGAAAACAGAAGTACTGCAGGATTGGAGAAAGGCAAAAAGGAAAAATAACAGGGTTTGTGAACTACAAGCCAGTGAGTTTGACTGATTCCTGGCAAAATTCTAGAATAGATTATTAAAAGATGACCAATGATCATTGAAAAAGAAAGTAGCAATTACAAGAGTTAGACAGCATGGCTTTATCAGGAGCAAGTCATATCAGATTTATCTCATTTCCTGTTTTGAAATGATTCCTAGTCTGGAGATCAGAGGAATGCCATAGATAGTTTACCTAGATTTAGCAAAGCATTCAGCAGTGTGTTTTTTGTAAATTTTGTGGAAAGATAGAGAAATAAAGCCTGGGTTTTAGTATAGTTAGGTGGATTTAGAACAGGTTAGATATATTTGATCAGTAGAATATAAAATACAGTAGATTAAAAGCATAATGATCATAATTTGAAATTGAATACAGTCACTTGAATATTTCCTTCCTTTGGCAATTCCCTTCTCAAAGTTGGATTAGGAAGAAGATACAGTTGTAGTTCTCCTGTATTCATCCTGTGATTTATCTGTACTATAAGTCATTAAGAAGAGGAGAAATTATGTAAATATAGTAATTTTCAAGAATCTTTTAGCACACTAAATTAATGAATGCATAAGAAAGTTGCAAGTCCACCAATTTTTGCCTTGACTAATGGATTAAAAGCCAGGGCACTCTTCTGTTATTTCTTTCCTGTTTGCCTTCTCATTATGTACTCAGCCACCTAACCAACCTAAAACCACAAATTCCTAGATTTTAATCTATTTTGGAGTTGCTATTGTAGTTAACAACCCATTTGTAGCAAAATTTATAAAATATTATCAATATTATTATTTCCCAGGAGTTCTCTACTGTTTCTCTAATGTCCACTCCAAATCCAACCTCATTCTTTTGGGGGGCTTATTCTTTGATTATGTTTAGCAGAGTTCCAAATGCCCATCAATGAATGTGAACCATACATACTTCTACACAGAATGTAATTTTTCTGAATCTTTCAGGTGGTGATGAATTGGGAATAACTAAATGAAGCTCTAGAACAATAAACCTTTTTTTTTTTCTAAAGACTTGCCTGGATACTGTGATGTGGTTGTAGTGGTGTTATAGAGAAGTTTGTGAAAATAATCATATCTTTTTATCTCTTCCTTTTCATTCCACTGCTTAGGATGCAGATGGATAGAATCCACAATTAATCATTAGAGGGAAACCCAAGATTTAGCTCAACCAGAAACATGACAGTCAAGCTCTAGAGCTCCCAGATATCTAAACAAAAACATTTCAAATGATGAGGATAAGATAACTCATATACCAAGGAATTCATTAGAATTATATAACAGTACATATTAGTAATAAGAAAGAAAGTGTTTGAATAGGATGTTGAAAGAGTAAGAGGAAACATCTATCATTTATAGTATTATATGTATAGTTTAGAATAATATACATTAGAATATACATTAGAATTATTTAGAATAATATACATAATACTAGAAAGGTAACCAATGGTTGAATAACTTGCATGGTAGAGATGATAAAAGCTAACATATAGCACCTGCTATGTGTCAGGCACTGTGCTAAGCACTTTACAATTATTATCTCATTTAGTCCTTACAACAACTTTGGGAGATAGGTGCTATTATTATACCTATTTTACAGATGAAGAAGCTGAGGCAAATAGGGGCTAAGTAATTTGTTCAAGGTCACACAGTAAGTATCTGTATCAGCAATGCCATATTCACAATGCCTATAGAGATTACAAATATGCTGATATAATTATCCATCACAAAATACGTCAGGTTTGCCATTTGGGGAAATAAACTAGAAAATTTATTAAGATACCAAAAGACTGAGTCCCAAAACCAGAAAGTGAAAGCCATCAGAGTAGTTATGATATTGGCACAGGTAGATAAAGTAGAAAGCACCCACATTTTCAAGCCTTTAAAACAGAACAGGCTACCTCAGGCAAAGGTCCTCCTCTCCCCACTCACAGCAACCACCTAGCGTCCTGGAAGAGCGCTCCCAGCAGCTCCGGCCCCTGGCAGTGCTCAGCAGAAAGTCCTGCTCCCAGCAGCTCCGGCTGCTGGCAGTGCTCAGCCGGAGTCCTAACTCAAAAAAAAAAAAAAAAAACAACCGCC